>NW_026986634.1:2205000-2312500 GCF_031307605.1 Tribolium castaneum | reverse complement strand
TCGAAATCAGTTCTTCCTATCAAATTTTATCTTTCTTTCAAAATTAAAGCTGATAAAATTTCCAACAAAATAGTTATTTACATTTTTCTTGTAGGACCAAGCATAAACGAGTTATAGAGTTGGATATAAATAATATTTAACAAAAATTTGCTTTAAAATAAAATGCTTGATAAACCGGAATTAAACTAAATTAATTGTGTCTAACACTTTAGTAGAGGAAAAAGGAGAAGACATAAAAGTCACTAAATGTTTCAGAGTCGTCTTTAGTCGTCATATTAATAACAATAACATTAATAATAATAATACTAATAGTACTAAATTTGCTTATATGCAAACGCTTAATTAAGGTAACAGTTTTTTGGTTTCTTGCTCATATCTCGAAAACAGTTACTCCTATCAATTTTTATCTTTTTACTAAAATTAAAGCTGATAAAATTTCCTACAAAATAGTTATTTGCATTTTTTTGTAGGACCAACCATAAGCGAGTTATAGAGTTGGATATAAATAATCTTTAACAAAAATTTGCTTTAAAATAAAATGTTTGAAAAACCGAAATTAAACTAAATTAAGTGTGTCTAACACTTTAGTAGAGAAAAAAGGAGGAGACATAAAAGTCACTAAAGTTATAGAGTTGTCTTTAGTCGTCATATTAATAACAATAACATTTATAATAACAATACTAGTAGTACTAAATTTGCTTATATGCAAGCGCTTAATTAAGGTAACAGTTTTTTTGTTTTTTCCTTATATCTCGAAAACAGTTACTCCTATCAATTTTTACTTTTTCACCAAAATTAAAGGTGATAAAATTTCCTACAAAATAGTTATTTGCATTTTTCATGTAGAACTAACCATAAGCGAGATATAAGTTTGAAAATAATTAATAATTAAAAAAAAGTGTTTTAACAGAAAATGTCTTGTGATTTAAAATACACTTAATTTATTGGGTCCAATACTTTATTAGAAGAAAAAGGAGGTGACATAAAAGTCACTGAAGTTTTCAGAGTCGTTTTTAAATGCTGCATTTTATACACTTAATTTATTGGGTCCAATAATTTATTAGAAAAAGGAGGTGACATAAAAGTCACTGAAGTCTTCAGAGTCGTTTTTAAATGCTGCATTTTTGTCTTAGTCTCAAATATTAAAAACTGAATTACATTTTTGTTCAGTAACAGTTACAGTTTTCTTATTGGTTTTTTGCTTATATCTCGAAACCAGTTACTCCTATCAATTTTTACCTTTTTTTCAAAATTAAAGCTAATAAAATTTCCTACAAAATAGTTAATTGCATTTTTTTTTGTAAGACCAACCATAAGCGAGTTATAGAGTTGGATATAAATAATCTTTAACAAAAATTTGCTTTAAAATAAAATGTTTGAAAATCCGAAATTAAACTAAATTAATTAAGACTAACACATTAGTAGAGGAAAAAGGAGAAGACATAAAAGTCACCAAAGTCTTGAGAGTCGTTTTTAGTCGTCATATTAATAACAATAACATTAATAATAATAATACTAATATTACTAAATTTGCTTATATGCAAGCGCTTAATTAAGGCAACAGTTTCTTGCTTATATCTCGAAAACAATTACTCCTATCAATTTTTATCTTTTAACAAAAATTAAAGCTGATAAAATTTCCTACAAAATAGTTATTTGCATTTTTTATGTAAGACTAACCATAAGCGAGATATAAGTTTGAAAATAATTAATATTTAAAAAAAAAGTGCTTTGACAGAAAATGTCTTGTGATTTATAATACACTTAATTTATTGGGTCCAATACTTTATTAGAAGAAAAAGGAGGTGACATAAAAGTCACTGAAGTTTTAAGAGTCGTTTTTAAATGCTGCATTTTCGTCTTCGTCTCAAATATTGAAAACTGAATTACATTTTTGTTCAGTAACTGTAACAGTTTTCACTTTGGTTTTTTGCTTATATCTCGAAAACAATTACTCTTATCAATTTTTATCTTTCTTTCAAGATTAAAGCTGATAAAATTTCCTACAAAATAGTGATTTGCATTTTTTTTGTAAGACCAACCATAAGCGAGTTATAGTGTTGGATATAAATAATCATTAACAAAAATTTGCTTTAAAATAAAATGTTTGAAAAACCGAAATTAAACTAAATAAATTGAGTCTAACACTTTAGTATAGGAAAAAGGAGAAGACATAAAAGTCACCAAAGTCTTGAGAGTCGTTTTTAGTCGTCATATTAATAACAATAACATTAATAATAATAATACTAATATTACTAAATTTGCTTATATGCAAGCGCTTAATTAAGATAACAGTATCTTGCTTATATCTCGAAAACAATTACTCCTATCAATTTTTATCTTTTAACAAAAATTAAAGCTGATAAAATTTCCTACAAATTATTTATTTGCATTTTTTATGTAGGACTAACCATAAGCGAGATATAAGTTTGAAAATAATTAATATTTAAAAAAAAAGTGCTTTAACAGAAAATGTCTTGTGATTTAAAATACACTTAATTTAATGGGTCCAATACTTTATTAGAAGAAAAAAGTGGTGACATAAAAGTCACTGAAGTCTTCAGAATCTTTTTTAAATGCTGCATTTTCGTCTTCGTCTCAAACATTGAAAACAGAATTACATTTTTTTCAGTAACTGTAACAGTTTTCACTTTGGTTTTTTGCTTATATCTCGAAAACACCAAAATAGTTATTTACATTTTTCTTGTAGGACCAAGCATAAGCAAGTTATAGAGTTGGATATAAATAATATTAAACAAAAATTTGCTTTAAAATAAAATGTTTGAAAAACTGAAATTAAACTAAATTAATTGTGTCTAACACTTTAGTAGAGGAAAAAGAAGGAGACATAAAAGTCACTTAAGTCTTAGAGTTGTCTTTAGTCGTCATATTAATAACAATAACATTTATAATAACAATACTAGTAGTACTAAATTTGCTTATATGCAAGCGCTTAATTAAGGTAACAGTTTTTTTGTTTTTTGCTTATATCTCGAAAACAGTTACTCCTATCAATTTTTACTTTTTCACCAAAATTAAAGGTGATAAAATTTCCTACAAAATAGTAATTTGCATTTTTCATGTGGGACTAACCATAAGCGAGATATAAGTTTGAAAATAATTAATATTTAAAAAAAAAGTGCTTTAACAGAAAATGTCTTGTGATTTAAAATACACTTAATTTAATGGGTCCAATACTTTATTAGAAGAAAAAGGAGGAGACATAAAAGTCCCTGAAGTCTTCAGAGACGATTTTAAATGCTGCATTTTCGTCTTTGTTTCAAACATTGAAAACTGAATTACATTTTTGTTCAGTAACAGTTACAGTTTTCTTATTGGTTTTTTGCTTATATCTCGAAAATAGTTACTTCTATCAATTTTTATCTTTCTTTCAAAATTAAAGCTGATAAAATTTTCTACAAAATAGTTATTCGCATTTTTTTTTGTAGGACCAACCATAACCGAGTTATAAAGTTGGATATAAATAATCTTTAACAAAAATTTGCTTTAAAATAAAATGTTTAAAAAACCGAAATTAAACTAAATTAATTGTGTCTAACACTTTAGTAGAAGAAAAAGGAGAAGACATAAAAGTCACCAAAGTCTTCAGAGTTGTTTTTAGTACTAAATTTGCTTATATGCAAGCCCTTAATTAAAGTAACAGTTTTTTGGTTTCTTGCTTATATCTCGAAAACAGTTACTCCTATCAATTTTTATCTTTTCACTAAAATTAAAGCTGATAAAATTTCCTACAAAACAGTTGTTTGCATTTTTCATGTAGGACTAACCATAAGCGTGATTTTAAATCACAAGACATTTTCTGTTAAAGCACATTTTTTTTTAAATATTAATTATTTTCAAACTTATATCTCGCTTATGGTTAGTCCTACATGAAAAATGCAAATAACTATTTTGTAGGAAATTTTATCAGCTTTAATTTTAGTGAAAAGATACAAATTGAAAAAACTGTTACTTCAATTAAGGGCTTGCATATAAGCAAATTTAGTACTAAAAACAACTCTGAAGACTTTGGTAACTTTTATGTCTTCTCCTTTTTCTTCTACTAAAGTGTTAGACACAATTAATTTAGTTTAATTTCGGTTTTTCAAACATTTTATTTTAAAGCAAATTTTTGTTAAAGATTATTTATATTCAACTCTATAACTGGCTTATGGTTGGTCCTACAAAAAAAATGCGAATAACTATTTTGTAGAAAATTTTATCAGCTTTAATTTTGAAAGAAAGATAAAAATTGATAGGAGTAACAGTTTTCGAGATATAAGCAAAAAACCAATAAGAAAACTGTAACTGTTACTGAACAAAAATGTAATTTAGTTTTCAATGTTTGAGACGAAGACGAAAATGCAGCATTTAAAATCGACTCTGAAGACTTCAGTGACTTTTATGTCACCTCCTTTTTCTTCTAATAAAGTATTGGACCCAATTAATTTAGTTTAATTTCGGTTTTTCAAACATTTTATTTTAAAGCAAATTTTTCTTAAAGATTATTTATATCCAACTCTATAACTCGCTTATGGTTGGTCCTACAAAAAAAAAATGCTAAAAACTATTTTGTAGGAAATTTTATCAGCTTTAATTTTGAAGAAAAGATAAAAATTTATAGGAGTCACTGTTTTCGAGATATAAGCAAAAAACCAAAGTGAAAATTGTAACCGTTACTGAAGAAAAATGTAATTCAGTTTTCAATGTTTGAGACGAAGACGAAAATGCAGCATTTAAAAACGACTCTGAAAACTTCAGTGACTTTTAAGTCACCTCCTTTTTTTTCTAATAAAGTATTGGACTCAATAAATTAAGTGTATTTTAAATCACAAGACATTTTCTGTTAAAGCACTTTTTTTTTAAATATTGATAATTTTCAAACTTACATCTCGCTTATGGTTAGTCCTACATGAAAAATGCAAATAACTATTTTGTTGGAAATTTTATCAGCTTTAATTTTTGGTAAAAAGATAAAAATTGATAGGAGTAACTGTTTTCGAGATATAAGCAAGAAACCAAAAAACTATTAACTTAATTAAGCGATTGCATATAAGCAAATTTAGTACTATTAGTATTATTATTAATAATGTTATTGTTATTAATATGACGATTAAAGACGACTCTGAAATCTTTAGTGACTTTTATGTCTTCTTCTTTTTCCTCTACTAAAGTGTTAGACACAATTAATTTAGTTAAATTTCAGTATTTCAAACATTTTATTTTAAAGCAAATTTTTGTTAAATATTATTTAAATCCATCTCTATAACTCGCTTATGCTTGGTCCTACAAGAAAAATGCAAATAACTATTTCGTAGGAAATTTTATCAGCTTTAATTTTAGTAAAAAGATAAAAATTGATAGGAGTAACTGTTTTCGAGATATAAGCAAGAAACCAAAAAACTGTTACCTTAATAAAGCGCTTGCATATAAGCAGATTTAGTACTATTATTATTATTATTATTAATGTTATTGTTATTAATATGACGACTAAAAACGATTCTGAAGACTTTGGTGACTTTTATGTCTTTTTCTTTTTTTTCTACTAAAGTGTTAGACACAATTAATTTAGTTTAATTTCAGTATTTCAAACATTTTATTTTTAAGCAAGTTTTTGTTAAATATTATTTATATCCAACTTTATAACTCGCTTATGGTTGGTCCTACAAGAAAAATGCAAATAACTATTTTGTAGGAAATGTTATCAGCTTTAATTTTGAAAGAAAGATAAAAATTGATAGCAGTAACTGTTTTCGAGATATAAGCAAAAAACCAAAGTAAAAACTGTTACCGTTTCAGAACAAAAATGTAATTCAGTTTTCAATGTTTGAGACGAAGACGAAAATGCAGCATTTAAAATCGACTCTGAAGACTTCAGTGACTTATATGTCACCCCCTTTTTTTTCTAATAAATTGGACCTAAAAAATTAAGTGTATTTTAAATCACAAGACATTTTCTGTTAAAGCACTTTTTTTTTAAATATTAATTATATTCAATCTTATATCTCGCTTATGGTTAGTCCTACATAAAAAATGCAAATAACTATTTTGTAGGAAATTTTATCAGCTTGAATTTTAGTAAAAAGATAAAAATTGATAGGAGTAACTGTTTTCGAGATATAAGCCAGAAACCAAAACACTGTTACCTTAATTAAGCGTTTGCATATAAGCAAATTTAGTACTATTAGTATTATTATTATTAATGTTATTGTTATTAATATGACGATTAAAGACAACTTTGAAACCTTTAGTGACTTTTATGTCTTCTTCTTTTTCCTCTACTAATGTGTTAGACACAATAAAATTAGTTTAATTTCAGTTTTTCAAACATTTTATTTTAAAGCAAATTTTTGTTAAATATTATTTATATCCAACTCTATAACTCGCTTATGGTTGGTCCTACAAGAAAAATGCAAATAACTATTTTGTAGGAAATTTTATCAGCTTTAATTTTGAAAAATAAATAAAAATTGATAGGAGTAACTGTTTTCGAGATATAAGCAAAAAACCAATAAGAAGACTGTGACTGTTACTGAACCAAAATGTAATTCAGTTTTCAATGTTTGAGACGAAGACGAAACTGCAGCATTTAAAAACGACTCTGAAGACTTCAGTGACTTTTATGTCACTTTCTTCTTCTTCTAATAAAGTATTAGACCCAATAAATTAAGTGTATTTTAAATCACAAGACATTTTCTGTTAAAGCACTTTTTTTTAAATATTAATTATTTTCAATCATATATCTCGCTTATGGTTAGTCTTACATGAAAAATGCAAATAACTATTTTGTAGGAAATTTTATCAGCTTTAATTTTAGTAAAAAGATAAAAATTGATAGGAGTAACTGTTTTCGAGCTATAAGCAAGAAACCAAAAAATTGTTACCTTAATAAAGCGCTTGCATATAAGCAAATTTAGTACTATTAGTATTATTATTATTAATGTTATTGTCATTAATATGACGATTAAAGACAACTTTGAAACCTTTAGTGACTTTTATGTCTTCTTCTTTTTCCTCTACTAATGTGTTAGACACAATTAAATTAGTTTAATTTCAGTTTTTCAAACATTTTATTTTAAAGCAAATTTTTCTTAAAGATTATTTATATCCAACTCTATAACTCGCTTATGGTTGGTCCTACAAAAAAAATGCTAAAAACTATTTTGTAGGAAATTTTATCAGCTTTAATTTTGAAGAAAAGATAAAAATTTATAGGAGTAACTGTTTTCGAGCTATAAGCAAAAAACCAAAGTGAAAATTGTAACCGTTACTGAACAAAAATGTAATTCAGTTTTCAATGTTTGAGACGAAGACGAAAATTCAGCATTTAAAAACGACTCTGAAAACTTCAGTGACTTTTAAGTCACCTCCTTTTTTTTCTAATAAAGTATTGGACTCAATAAATTAAGTGTATTTTAAATCACAAGACACTTTCTGTTAAAGCACTTTTTTTTTAAATATTGATTATTTTCAAACTTACATCTCGCTTATGGTTAGTCCTACATGAAAAATGCAAATAACTATTTTGTTGGAAATTTTATCAGCTTTAATTTTAGTAAAAAGATACAAATTGATAGGAGTAACTGTTTTCGAGATATAAGCAAGAAACCAAAAAACTGTTAACTTAATTAAGCGTTTGCATATAAGCAAATTTAGTACTATTAGTATTATTATTATTAATGTTATTGTTATTAATATGACGATTAAAGAGGGCTCTGAAATTTTTAGTGACTTTTATGTCTTCTTCTTTTTCCTCTACTAAAGTGTTAGACACAATTAATTTAGTTTAATTTCAGTATTTCAAACATTTTATTTTAAAGCAAATTTTTGTTAAATATTATTTAAATCCATCTCTATAACTCGCTTATGCTTGGTCCTACAAGAAAAATGCTAATAACTATTTCGTAGGAAATTTTATCAGCTTTAATTTTAGTAAAAAGATAAGAATTGATAGGAGTAACTGTTTTCGAGATATAAGCAAGAAACCAAAAAACTGTTACCTTAATAAAGCGCTTGCATATAAGCAGATTTAGTACTATTAGTATTATTATTATTAATGTTATTGTTATTAATATGACGACTAAAAACGATTCTGAAGACTTTGGTGACTTTTATGTCTTTTTCTTTTTTCTCTACTAAAGTGTTAGACTCAATTAATTTAGTTTAATTTCGGTTTTTCAAACATTTTATTTAAAGCAAATTTTTGTTAAATATTATTTATATCCAACTCTATAACTCGCTTATGGTTGGTCCTACAAGAAAAATGCAAATAACTATTTTGTAGGAAGCTTTATCAGCTTTAATTTTAAAAGAAAGATAAAAATTGATAGAAGTAACTGTTTTCGAGATATAAGCAAAAAACCAATAAAAAAACTGTAACAGTTACTGAACAAAAATTTAATTCAGTTTTCAATGTTTGAGACGAAGACGAAAATGCAGCATTTACAAACGACTCTAAAGACTTCAGTGACCTTTCTGTCACCTCTTTTTTCTTCTAATAAAGTATTGGACCCAATAAATTAAGTGTATTTTAAATCACAAGACATTTTCTGTTGAAGCACTTTTTTTTAAATTTTAATTATTTTCAAACTTATATCTCGCTTATGGTTAGTCCTACGTTAAAAATGCAATTAACTATTTTGTAGGAAATTTTATCAGCTTTAATTTTAGTAAAAAGATAAAAATTGATAGGAGTAACTGTTTTCGAGATATAAGCAAGAAACCAAAAAATTGTTACCTGAATTAAGCGTTTGCATGTAAGCAAATTTAGTACTATTAGTATTATTATTATTAATGTTATTGTTATTAATATGACGACTAAAAACGATTCTGAAGACTTTGGTGACTTTTATGTTTTTTTCTTTTTTCTCTACTAAAGTGTTAGACACAATTAATTTAGTTTAATTTCAGTATTTCAAACATTTAATTTTTAAGCAAGTTTTTGTTAAATATTATTTATATCCAACTTTATAACTCGCTTATGGTTGGTCCTACAAGAAAAATGCAAATAACTATTTTGTAGGAAATTTTATCAGCTTTATTTTGAAAAAAAGATAAAAACTAATAGGAGTAATTGTTTTCGAGATATAAGCAAAAAACCAAAGTGAAAACTGTTACCGTTTCAGAACAAAAATGTAATTCAGTTTTCAATGTTTGAGACGAAGACGAAAATGCAGCATTTACAATCGACTCTGAAGACTTCAGTGACTTATATGTCACCCCCTTTTTCTTCTAATAAAGTATTGGACCTAATAAATTAAGTGTATTTTAAATCACAAGACATTTTCTGTTAAAGCACTTTTTTTTTAAATATTAATTATTTTCAAACTTATATCTCGCTTATGGTTAGTCCTACATAAAAAATGCAAATAACTATTTTGTAGGAAATTTTATCAGCTTGAATTTTAGTAAAAAGAGAAAAATTGATAGGAGTAACTGTTTTCGAGATATAAGCAAGAAACCAAAACACTGTTACCTTAATTAAGCGTTTGCATATAAGCAAATTTAGTACTATTAGTATTATTATTATTATTAATGTTATTGTTATTAATATGACAACTAAAGACCACTCTAAAACCTTTAGTGACTTTTATGTCTTTTCCTTTTTCCTCTACTAAAGTGTTAGACACAGTTAAATTAGTTTAATTTCAGTTTTTCAAACATTTTATTTTAAAGCAAATTTTTGTTATATATTATTTATATCCAACTCTATAACTCGCTTATGGTTGGTCCTACAAGAAAAATGCAAATAACTATTTTGTAGAATATTTTATCAGTTTTAATTTTGAAAGAAAGACAAAAATTCATAGGAGTAACTGTTTTCGAGATATAAGCAAGAAACCAAAAAACTGTTACCTTAATAAAGCGCTTGCATATAAGCAGATTTAGTACTATTAGTATTATTATTATTAATGTTATTGTTATTAATATGACGACTAAAAACGATTCTGAAGACTTTGGTGACTTTTATGTCTTTTTCTTTTTTCTCTACTAAAGTGTTAGACACAATTAATTTAGTTTAATTTCAGTATTTCAAACATTTTATTTTTAAGCAAGTTTTTGTTAAATATTATTTATATCCAACTTTATAACTCGCTTATGGTTGGTGCTACAAGAAAAATGCAAATAACTATTTTGTAGGAAATGTTATCAGCTTTAATTTTGAAAGAAAGATAAAAATTGATAGGAGTAACTGTTTTCGAGATATAAGCAAAAAACCAAAGTAAAAACTGTTACCGTTTCAGAACAAAAATGTAACTCAGTTTTCAATGTTTGAGACGAAGACGAAAATGCAGCATTTAAAATCGACTCTGAAGACTACAGTGACTTATATGTCACCCCCTTTTTTTCTAATAAAGTATTGGACCTAATAAATTAAGTGTATTTTAAATCACAAGACATTTTCTGTTAAAGCACTTCTTTTTTAAATATTAATTATTTTCGATCTTATATCTCGCTTATGGTTAGTCCTACATAAAAAATGCAAATAATTATTTTGTAGGAAATTTTATCAGCTTTAATTTTGAATAAAAGATAAAAATTGATAGGAGTAACTGTTTTCGAGCTATAAGCAAAAAACCAATAAGAAAACTGTGACTGTTACTGAACAAAAATGTAATTCAGTTTTCAATGTTTGAGACGAAGACGAAACTGCAGCATTTAAAAACGACTCTGAAGACTTCAGTGACTTTTATGTCACTTTCTTTTTCTTCTAATAAAGTATTAGACCCAATAAATTAAGTGTATTTTAAATCACAAGACATTTTCTGTTAAAGCACTTTTTTTTTAAATATTAATTATTTTCAATCATATATCTCGCTTATGGTTAGTCTTAGGTGAAAAATGCAAATAACTATTTTGTAGGAAATTTTATCAGCTTTAATTTTAGTAAAAAGATAAAAATTGATAGGAGTAACTGTTTTCGAGATATAAGCAAGAAACCAAAAAACTGTTACCTTAATAAAGCGCTTGCATATAAGCAAATTTAGTACTATTAGTATTATTATTATTAATGTTATTGTTACTAATATGACGACTAAAAACGACTCTGAAGACTTTGGTGACTTTTATGTCTTCTCCTTTTTCCTATACTAAAGTGTTAGACTCAATTAATTTAGTTTAATTTCGGTTTTTCAAACATTTTATTTTAAAGCAAATTTTTGTTAAATATTATTTATATCCAACTCTATAACTCGCATATGGTTGGTCCTACAAGAAAAATGCAAATAACTATTTTGTAGAAAGCTTTATCAGCTTTAATTTTAAAAGAAAGATAAAAATTGATAGGAGTAACTGTTTTCGAGATATAAGCAAAAAACCAATAAGAAAACTGTAACAGTTACTGAACAAAAATGTAATTCAGTTTTCAATGTTAGAGACGAAGACGAAAATGCAGCATTTACAAACGACTCTAAAGACTTCAGTGACCTTTCTGTCACCTCTTTTTTCTTCTAATAAAGTATTAGACCCAATAAATTAAGTGTATTTTAAATCACAAAACATTTTCTGTTGAAGCACTTTTTTTTTAAATTTTAATTATTTTCAAACTTATATCTCGCTTATGGTTAGTCCTACATTAAAAATGCAATTAACAATTTTGTAGGAAATTTTATCAGCTTTAATTTTAGTAAAAAGATAAAAATTGATAGGAGTAACTGTTTTCGAGATATAAGCAAGAAACCAAAAAATTGTTAGCTGAATTAAGCGTTTGCATGTAAGCAAATTTAGTACTATTAGTATTATTATTATTAATGTTATTGTTATTAATATGACGATTAAAGACGACTCTGAAACATTTAGTGACTTTTATGTCTTTTCCTTTTTCTTCTACTAAAGTGTTAGACACAACTAATTTAGTTAAATTCCGGTTTTTCAAGCATTTTATTTTAAAGCAAATTTTTGTTAAATATTATTTATATCCAACTCTATAACTCGTTTATGCTTGGTCCTACAAGAAAAATGCAAATAACTATTTTGTAGGAAATTTTATCAGCTTTAATTTTATTAAAAAGATAAAAATTGATAGGAGTAACTGTTTTCGAGATATAAGCAAGAAACCAAAAAACTGTTACCTTAATAAAGCGCTTGCATATAAGCAGATTTAGTACTATTAGTATTATTATTATTAATGTTATTGTTATTAATATGACGATTAAAGACGACTCTGAAATCTTTAGTGACTTTTATGTCTTCTTCTTTTTCCTCTACTAAAGTGTTAGACACAATTAATTTAGTTTAATTTCAGTATTTCAAACATTTTATTTTAAAGCAAATTTTTGTTAAATATTATTTAAATCCATCTCTATAACTCGCTTATGCTTGGTCCTACAAGAAAAATGCAAATAACTATTTTGTAGGAAATTTTATCAGCTATAATTTTAGTAAAAAAATAAAAATTGATAGGAGTAACTGTTTTTGAGATATAAGCAAGAAACCAAAAAACTGTTACCTTAATAAAGCGCTTGCATATAAGCAGATTTAGTACTATTAGTATTATTATTATTAATGTTATCGTTATTAATATGACGATTAAAGACGACTCTGAAATCTTTAGTGACTTTTATGTCTTCTTCTTTTTCCTCTACTAAAGTGTTAGACACAATTAATTTTGTTTAATTTCAGTATTTCAAACATTTTATTTTAAAGCAAATTTTTGTTAAATATTATTTAAATCCATCTCTATAACTCGCTTATGCTTGGTCCTACAAGAGAAATGCTAAAAACTATTTTGTAGAAAATTTTATCAGCTTTAATTTTGAAGAAAAGATAAAAATTTATAGGAGTAACTGTTTTCGAGATATAAGCAAAAAACCAAAGTGAAAATTGTAACCGTTACTGAACAAAAATGTAATTCAGTTTTCAATGTTTGAGACGAAGACGAAAATGCAGCATTTAAAAACGACTCTGAAAACTTCAGTGACTTTTAAGTCACCTCCTTTTTTTTCTAATAAAGTATTGGACCCAATAAATTAAGTGTATTTTAAATCACAAGACATTTTCTGTTAAAGCACATTTTTTTTAAATATTGATTATATTTAAACTTACATCTCGCTTATGGTTAGTCCTACATGAAAAATGCAAATAACTATTTTGTTGGAAATTTTATCAGCTTTAATTTTAGTAAAAAGCTAAAAATTGATAGGAGTAACTGTTTTCTAGATATAAGCAAGAAACCAAAAAACTGTTAACCTAATTAAGCGTTTGCATATAAGCAAATTTAGTACTATTAGTATTATTATTATTAATGTTATTGTTATTAATATGACGATTAAAGACGACTCTGAAACATTTAGTGACTTTTATGTCTTTTCCTTTTTCTTCTACTAAAGTGTTAGACACAACTAATTTAGTTAAATTCCGGTTTTTCAAGCATTTTATTTTAAAGCAAATTTTTGTTAAATATTATTTATATCCAACTCTATAACTCGTTTATGCTTGGTCCTACAAGAAAAATGTAAATAACTATTTTGTTGGAAATTTTATCAGCTTTAATTTTAGTAAAAAGATAAAAATTGATAGGAGTAACTGTTTTCTAGATATAAGCAAGAAACCAAAAAACTGTTAACTTAATTAAGCGTTTGCATATAAGCAAATTTAGTACTATTAGTATTATTATTATTAATGTTATTGTTATTAATATGACGATTAAAGACGACTCGGAAATCTTTAGTGACTTTTATGTCTTCTTCTTTTTCCTCTACTAAAGTGTTAGACACAATTAATTTAGTTTAATTTCAGTATTTCAAACATTTTATTTTAAAGCAAATTTTTGTTAAATATTATTTAATTCCATCTCTATAACTCGCTTATGGTTGGTCCTACAAAAAAATGCCAATAACTATTTTGTAGGAAATTTTATCAGCTTTAATTTTGAAAAAAAGATAAAAATTGAAAGGAGTAACTGTTTTCGAGATATAAGCAAGAAACCAAAGAACTGTTACCTTAATTAAGCGTTTGCATATAAGCAAATTTAGTACTATTAGTATTATTATTATTAATGTTATTGTTATTAATATGACGATTAAAGACGACTCTGAAACATTTAGTGACTTTTATGTCTTTTCCTTTTTCTTCTACTAAAGTGTTAGACACAACTAATTTAGTTAAATTCCGGTTTTTCAAGCATTTTATTTTAAAGCAAATTTTTGTTAAATATTATTTATATCCAACTCTATAACTCGCTTATGGTTGGTCCTACAAAAAAATGCCAATAACTATTTTGTAGGAAATTTTATCAGCTTTAATTTTGAAAAAAAGATAAAAATTGAAAGGAGTAACTGTTTTCGAGATATAAGCAAGAAACCAAAGAACTGTTACCTTAATTAAGCGTTTGCATATAAGCAAATTTAGTACTATTAGTATTATTATTATTAATGTTATTGTTATTAATATAACGACTAAAGACGACTCTGAAACATTTAGTGACTTTTATGTCTTCTCCTTTTTCCTCTACTAAAGTGTTAGACACAATTAATTTAGTTTAATTCCGGTTTTTCAAGCATTTTATTTTAAAGCAAATTTTTGTTAAATATTATTTATATCCAACTCTATAACTCGTTTATGCTTGGTCCTACAAGAAAAATGTAAATAACTATTTTGTTGGAAATTTTATCTGCTTTAATTTTGAAAGAAAGATAAAATTTGATAGGAGTAACTGTTTTCGAGATATAAGCAAAAAACCAATAAGAAAACTGTAACTGTTACTGAACAAAAATGTAATTCAGTTTTCAATGTTTGAGACGAAGTCAAAAATGCAGCATTTAAAAACGACTCTGAAGACTTCAGTGACTTTTATGTCACCTCCTTTTTCTTCTAATAAAGTATTGGACCCAACAAATTAAGTGAATTTTAAATCACAAGACATTTTCTGTTAAAACACTTTTTTTTAATTAATAATTATTTTCAAACTTATATCTCGCTTATGGTTAGTTCTACATGAAAAATGCAAATAACTATTTTGTAGGAAATTTTATCACCTTTAATTTTGGTGAAAAAGTAAAAATTGATAGGAGTAACTGTTTTCGAGATATAGACAAAAAACAAAAAAACTGTTACCTTAATTAAGCGCTTGCATATAAGCAAATTTAGTACTACTAGTATTGTTATTATAAATGTTATTGTTATTAATATGACGACTAAAGACAACTTTAAGACTTTAGTGACTTTTATGTCTCCTCCTTTTTCCTCTACTAAAGTGTTAGACACAATTAATTTAGTTTAATTTCGGTTTTTCAAACATTTTATTTTAAAGCAAATTTTTGTTAAATATTAAAATCTATAAAATGGCTTAGATTGCCTAAAAACACAGATCACACATGATCTTTTGCATAAAAATGAGAAAACGCTCATGTAACACACAAAATAAGCTCCATTTTTCCTTTTTAAAAGTATTATTATTATTATTACTTTTGTTACTATTACTATTATTATTATTATTATTATTATTATTATTATTGTTATTATTATTATTATTATTATTATTATTATTATTATTATTATTATTATTATTATTATTATTATTATTATTATTATTATTATTAAAACTTATATTAAACAGACAGAAAACGTCGTATTCTGACACAACTTAAAACACAGATCACACATGATCTTTTGCATAGAAATGAGAAAACGCTCATATAACACAAAATAAGCTTCATTTTGGCTTAGAAAACTAAGCTTACTTTTACTACTACAATTATTATTATTTTTATTATTATTATTATTATTACTATTATTATTATTATTATTATTATTATTACTATTATTATTATTATTATTATTATTATTATTATTATTATTATTATTATTATTATTATTATTATTATTAATATTATTATTATTAAAAACCGATTATAACTTTTGTATAGTAAATGTTTTTATACCAGTTTTAAAATGAGTTATTAATTTTAGACAATTTCTTGCCTAAAAACACAGATCACAGATGATCTCTTGCATAGAAATGAGAAAACGCTCAGATAACACAAAATAAGCATCATTTTTGCTTAGAAAAACTAAGCTTTAATTTAGAAAGAAATTTATTATTATAAGTATTATTATCATTATTATTATTATTATTATTATTATTATTATTATTATTATTATTAACTTTTGTATAGTAAATGTTTTTATACCAGTTTTAAAATGAGTTATTAATTTTATTTAATTTCTTGCCTAAAAACACAGATCACAGATGATCTCTTGCATAGAAATGAGAAAACGCTCATATAACACACAAAATAAGCATCATTTTTGCTTAGAAAAACTATGCTTTAATTTAGAAAGAAATTCATTATTATAAGTATTATTATCATTATTATTATTATTATTATTATTATTATTATTATTACTATTATTATTATTATTATTATTATTATTATTATTATTATTATTATTATTATTAACTTTTGTATAGTAAATGTTTTTATACCAGTTTTAAAATGAGTTATTAATTTTAGACAATTTCTTGCCTAAAAATACAGATCACAGATCTTGCATAGAAATGAGAAACCGCTCATAAAACACACAAAATAAGCTTCATTTTTGCTTAGAAAACTAAGCTTACTTTTATTTCTATTATTATTTTTATTATTATTATTATTATTATTATTATTATTATTATTATTATTATTATTATTATTATTATTATTATTATTGTTATTATTATTATTATTATTATTGTTATTATTATTATTATTATTAAAAACTTATATTAAACAGACAGAAAACGTCGTATTCTGACACAAAAAAACGAATTACGTTATAGACTTGACGAGAACGGCGTATCTCGGACTCTTATAGGACTCTTATAGGGTCAAAAATTATCAGTTTGGATTAAAACAAATTATTTTTGTTGACTCTCAGTCTGAATTGTTCATCAGTTCAAACAAAAACGGCTTACTTTAGACGATCTTTAGCTTTGAACAAGAAAACTTACATCGAACAGACTAAAAACGTATTAATCTGGCATAAAAGAGCAATTTATGTATCACTTTGGATAAAGGCAGCTAATCCTATTCGTTTCATTGCTTAAAATAGACAAAATTGTTAATAAATCTAACAAAAACGCTGTATTCTAGCACAAAATACTAATTACATTATAGTTTCGACGAGAATAGCTTATTTGGAATGATTCTATGCTTCCAAACGAGTAAATTTTTAATAAACAGATGCCAAACATCATGTTTCGTCCTATAAAGACATTTTATATTGCAGTTTGTATTAAAACAAAATATTTTCGTTGATTCTTTGTTAGAAGCAGCAAACCTAACATTAAAGAATCTGAAAACTTTGTATTCGGACACAAACCACCGAATTTTGTTTCAGTTTAGACAAAAACGATTGATTTTCGACAATATTTTGCTTTGAACAAGAAAGCTTATATCAAACTGACTAAAAACGTCTAATTTTAGCACAAAACAAAAGATTTGCGTTATAGTCTTAAAGCTGATTCATGCCACAGTTTGGATAAAAACCAATTATTTTTGTTAATTCATTGTTACAAACAAGAAACCTTACATCAAAGAAACTGAAAACCCCTTATTTAGGCACAGAAATTCGAATTACGTTTCAGTCTGGACAAAAACTGCTTATTTTAGACGATCCTTTGTTTTGAACACGAAAACTTACATTAAAAAGATTAAAAACGTCTTATTCTGGCTGAAAACTGCAAATTATATATTACTCTAGATAAAAGCAATTTATCCTGATTACTCCTTTACTTAGAATAGAGTAAACTTGTATAAAACTTAATGAAAACTTTAAATTTCGTCTCAAAGAAATAATTTATGTTATAGTTTTGACCAGCACTGTTTATTTCAAACGAAATTATGATTCGAAACTAATGAACTTTTATGGGGCAGATGCAAAACCACATATTACCATATAAAGCGTTGTTTTAAAGCAAAGTATTACCTTTTGCAACAAGAAATTTCACGTCAAAGAAACTGAAAACTTCGTATCCATACATAAATATCTAATTACGTATCAGTTTAGGCAAATACAGCTTATTTTAAACGATTCCTTGCTATAAACAAGAAAAATTTTATCAAGCATATTGAAAACGTCTTATTCTCGAAAATAAGAGCAAATTATGTATCAGTTTTAACAAAAGCGGATTACTCTGTTTGATTCTATGCTTAGAGTAGAGTAAACTACTATAAAACGTAATGAAAACTCTATATTCAAGCTCAAAAGAACAAATTACGTTATAGTTTTGACAAAAAAAAATATTTCGGACGATTACATACTTCGAAGTAAGCAAACTTTAATTGAACATGTGCAAAAGCTAATACTTTGCTTTAAAATAATGATTTATGTGGTAATATGGTATTTTGCATCTGTCCTATAAAAGTTTACCCGTTTCGCTCCATTAAATCATTAGAAATAAATTATTTTGACACAACAACAACACAAATAATTTGTTTTTGTTTAAAGTGTAACATAAGTCGCTTTTATAAAACGAACTAAGACGTTTGGCATCTGTTTAGTGAAAGTTTTCTCGTTTGGGGGCATAAAATCGTTTGAAATTAACAGTTCTGGTCAAAACTATAACGTAAATTATTTCTTTGTATCACTTTAAAGATTTGCGTTATAGTCTTGACGAGAAACGTCAAACGAGTTTGAAATTAACAAACGATTCTATGCTTTGAAACCAGTATACTTTCACTGAACAGAGGCAAAACGTCTGATTTCGCTTTTAAAAAACGATTTATGTCACAGTTTGGATTAAAACCAATGATTTTCGTTTATTCATTGTTACAAACAAGAAACCTTACATCAAAGAAACTGAAAACCTCTTATTCAGGCCCAGAAAATCAAATTACGTTTCAGTCTGGACACAAATTGCTTATTTTAGACGATTTTTTCTCTTGAACACGAAAACTTACATTAAAAAGATTAAAAACGTCTTATTCTGGCTCAAAACTGCAAATTATGTATTACTTTGGATAAAAGCAGTTTATCCTGATTACTCCTTTGCTTAGAATAGAGCAAACTTGTATAAAACTTAATGAAAACTTTAAATTTCGTCTCAAAGAAATAATTTACGTTATAGTTTTGACCAGAACTGTTAATTTCAAACGATTTTATGCCCCCAAACGAGAAAACTTTCACTAAACAGATGCCAAACTTCTTAGTTCGTTTTATAAAAACGACATGTTACAGTTTGAACAAAAAAAATATTTTCGTTGTTGTTGTGTCAAAATAATTTATTTCGAATGATTCAATGGAGCGAAACGAGTAAACTTTTATAGGACAGATGCAAAATACCATATTACCACATAAATCGTTATTTTAAAGCAAAGTATTAGCTTTTGCACTTGTTCAATTAAAGTTTGCTTACTTCGAAGTATGTAGTCGTCCGAAATAATTTTTTTTTGTCAAAACTATAACGTAATTTGTTCTTTTGAGCTTGAATATAGAGTTTTCATTACGTTTTATAGTAGTTTACTCTACTCTAAGCATAGAATCAAACAGAGTAATCCGCTTTTGTTAAAACTGATACATAATTTGCTCTTATTTTCGAGAATAAGACATTTTCAATATGTTTGATAAAATTTTTCTTGTTTATAGCAAGGAATCGTTTAAAATAAGCTGTATTTGCCTAAACTGATACGTAATTCGATATTTGTGCATGGATACGATGTTTTCAGTTTCTTTGACGTGAAATTTCTTGTTGCAAAAGGTAATAATTTGCTTTAAAACAACGCTTTATATTGTAATATGTGGTTTTGCATCTGCCCCATAAAAGTTCATTAGTTTCGAATCATAAAATCGTTTGAAATAAACAGTGCTGGTCAAAACTATAACGTAAATTATTTCTTTGAGACGAAATTTAAAGTTTTTATTAAGTTTTATACAAGTTTACTCTATTCTAAGTAAAGGAGTAATCAGGATAAATTGCTTTTATCTAGAGTAATATATAATTTGCAGTTTTCAGCCAGAATAAGACGTTTTTAATCTTTTTAATGTAAGTTTTTGTATTCAAAACAAAGGATCGTCTAAAGTAAGCAGTTTTTGTCCAGACTGAAACGTAATTCGAATTTCTGTGCCTGAATAAGGGGTTTTCAGTTACTTTGATGTAAGGTTTCATGTTTGTAACAATGAATTAACGAAAATAATTGGTTTTTATCCAAACTGTGGCATGAATCGTTTTTAAAAGGCGAAATAAGATGTTTTTCCTCTGTACAGTGAAAGTTTACTCGTTTCAAAGCATAGAACCGTTTGAAATTAACAGCTCTCGTTAAGACTATTACGCAAATCTTTTGTTTTGTGCTAAAATAAGACGTTTTTAGTCAGTTTGATATAAGTTTTCTTGTTCAAAGCAAAATATTGTCGAAAATCAACCGTTTTTGTCTAAACTGATACAAAATTCGATGGTTTGTGTCCGAATACAAAGTTTTCAGATTCTTTAATGTTAGGTTTGCTGCTTCTAACAAAGAATCAACGAAAATATTTCGTTTTAATACAAACTGCAATATAAAATGTCATTATAGGACAAAACATGATGTTTGGCATCTGTTTAATAAAAATTTACTCGTGTGGAAGCATGAATCATTCCAAATTAGCTATTCTCGTCGAAACTATAATGTAATTAGTATTTTGTGCTAGAATACAGCGTTTTTGTTAGATTTATTAACAATTGTGTCTATTTTAAGCAATGAAACGAATAGGATTAGCTGCCTTTATCCGAAGTGATACATAAATTGCTCTTTTATGCCAGATTAATACGTTATTAGTCTGTTCGACGTAAGTTTTCTTGTTCAAAGCAAAAGATCGTCTAAAATAAGCCGTTTTTGTTTGAACTGATGAACAATTCAGACTGAGAGTCAACAAAAATAATTTGTTTTAATCCAAACTGATACTTTTTGACCCTATAAGAGTCCTATAAGAGTCCGAAATACGCCGTTCTCGTCAAGTCTATAACGTAATTCGTTTTTTTGTGTCAGAATACGACGTTTTCTGTGTGTTTAATATAATTTTTTAATAATAATAATAATAATAATAATAGTAATAATAATAATAATAATAATAATAATAATAATAATAATAATAATAGTAATAATAATAATAATAGTAATAATAATAATAATAATAATAATAATAATAATAATAATAATAATAATAATAATAGTAATAAAAGTAAGCTTAGTTTTCTAAGCAAAAATGAAGCTTATTTTGTGTGTTATATGAGCGTGTTCTCATTTCTATGCAAGAGATCATCTGTGATCTGTGTTTTTAGGCAAGAAATTGAATAAAATTAATAACTCATTTTAAAACTGGTATAAAAACCTTTACTATACAAAAGTTAATAATAATAATAATAATAATAATAATAATAATAATAATAATAATAATAATAATAATAATAATAATAATAATAATAATAATAATGATAATAATACTTATAATAATGAATTTCTTTCTAAATTAAAGCTTAGTTTTTCTAAGCCAAAATGATGCTTATTTTGTGTTATCTGAACGTTTTCTCATTTCTATGCAAGAGATCATCTGTGATCTGTGTTTTTAGGCAAGAAATTGTCTAAAATTAAAAACTCATTTTAAAACTGGTATAAAAACATTTACTATACAAAAGTTAATAATAATAATAATAATAATAATAATAATAATAATAATAATAATAATAATAATAATAATAATAATAATAATAGTAATAAAAGAAATAATAATAATAATAATAATAATAATGATAATAATACTTATAATAATGAATTTCTTTCTAAATTAAAGCTTAGTTTTTCTAAGCAATAATGATGCTTATTTTGTGTTATCTGAGCGTTTTCTCATTTCTATGCAAGAGATCATCTGTGATCTGTGTTTTTAGGCAAGAAATTGAATAAAATTAATAACTCATTTTAAAACTGGTATAAAAACATTTACTATACAAAAGTTAATAATAATAATAATAATAATAATAATAATAATAATAATAATAATAATAATAATAATGATAATAATACTTATAATAATGAATTTCTTTCTAAATTAAAGCTTAGTTTTTCTAAGCCAAAATGATGATTATTTTGTGTTATCTGAGCGTTTTCTCATTTCTATGCAAGAGATCATCTGTGATCTGTGTTTTTAGGCAAGAAATTGTCTAAAATTAAAAACTCATTTTAAAACTGGTATAAAAACATTTACTATACAAAAGTTAATAATAATAATAATAATAATAATAATAATAATAATAATAATAATAATAATAATAATAATAATAATAATAATAATAATAATAGTAATATTAATAATAATAATAATAATAAAAATAATAATAATAGTAATAAAAGAAATAATAATAATAATAATAATAATAATAATGATAATAATACTTATAATAATGAATTTCTTTCTAAATTAAAGCTTAGTTTTTCTAAGCAAAAATGATGCTTATTTTGTGTTATCTGAGCGTTTTCTCATTTCTATGCAAGAGATCATCTGTGATCTGTGTTTTTAGGTAAGAAATTGTCTAAAATTAATAACTCATTTTAAAACTGGTATAAAAACATTTACTATACAAAGTTATAATCGGTTTTTAATAATAATAATATTAATAATAATAATAATAAAAATAATAATAATAGTAATAATAATAATAAAAATAATAGTAATAATAATAATAATAATAAAAATAATAATAATAGTAGTAATAAAAGTAAGCTTAGTTTTCTAAGCAAAAATGAAGCTTATTTTGTGTTATATGAGCTTTTCTCATTTCTATGCAAAAGATCATGTGTGATCTGTGTTTTTAGGCAATCTAAGCCATTTTATAGTTTTTAATATTTAACAAAAATTTGCTTTAAAATAAAATGTTTGAAAAACTGAAATTAAACTAAATTAATTGTGTCTAACACTTTAGTAGAGAAAAAAGGAGGAGACATAAAAGTCACTAAAGTCTTAGAGTTGTCTTTAGTCGTCATATTAATAACAATAACATTTATAATAACAATACTAGTAGTACTAAATTTGCTTATATGCAAGCGCTTAATTAAGGTAACAGTTTTTTTGTTTTTTGCTTATATCTCGAAAATAGTTACTCCTATCAAATTTTACTTTTTCACCAAAATTAAAGGTGATAAAATTTCCTACAAAATAGTTATTTGCATTTTTCATGTAGAACTAACCATAAGCGAGATATAAGTTTGAAAATAATTAATAATTAAAAAAAAGTGGTTTAACAGAAAATGTCTTGTGATTTAAAATACACTTAATTTATTAGGTCCAATACTTTATTAGAAGAAAAAGGAGGTGACATAAAAGTCACTGAAGTCATCAGAGTCGTTTTTAAATGCTGCATTTTTGTCTTCGTCTCAAACATTGAAAACTGAATTACATTTTTGTTCAGTAACAGTTACAGTTTTCTTATTGGTTTTTTGCTTATATCTCGAAAACAGTTCCTCCTATCAAATTTTATCTTTCTTTCAAAATTAAAGCTGATAAAATTTCCAACAAAATAGTTATTTACATTTTTCTTGTAAGCATAAAGGAGTTATAAAGTTGGATATAAATAATATTTAACAAAAATTTGCTTTAAAATAAAATGCTTGAAAAACCGGAATTAAACTAAATTAATTGTGTCTAACACTTTAGTAGAGGAAAAAGGAGAAGACATAAAAGTCACTAAATGTTTCAGAGTCGTCTTTAGTCGTCATTTTAATAACAATAACATTAATAATAATAATACTAATAGTACTAAATTTGCTTATATGCAAACGCTTAATTAAGGTAACAGTTTTTTGGTTTCTTGCTTATATCTCGAAAACAGTTACTCCAATCAATTTTTATCTTTTTTTCAAAATTAAAGCTGATAAAATTTCCTACAAAATAGTTATTTGCATTTCTTTGTAGGACCAACCATAAGCGAGTTATAGAGTTGGATATATATAATCTTTAACAAAAATTTGCTTTAAAATAAAGTGTTTGAAAAACCGAAATTAAACTAAATTAAGACTAACACTTTAGTAGAGGAAAAAGGAGAAGACATAAAAGTTACCAAAGTCTTGAGAGTCGTTTTTAGTCGTCATATTAATAACAATAACATTAATATTAATAATACTAATATTATTAAATTTGCTTATACGCAAGCGCTTAATTAAGGTAACAGTTTTTTGGTTTCTTGCTTATATCTCGAAAACAGTTACTCCTATCAATTTTTATCTTTTTACTAAAA
Organism: Tribolium castaneum; assembly: GCF_031307605.1. Taxonomy (NCBI): domain Eukaryota; kingdom Metazoa; phylum Arthropoda; class Insecta; order Coleoptera; family Tenebrionidae; genus Tribolium; species Tribolium castaneum. The sequence continues at coordinate 2,288,316 of NW_026986634.1, read as the reverse complement.
TTAAAGCTGATAAAATTTCCTACAAAATAGTTATTTGCATTTTTCATGTAGGACTAACCATAAGCGAGATATAAGTTTGATAATAATTAATATTTAAAAAGAAAGTGCTTTAACAGAAAATGCCTTGTGATTTAAAATACAATAAAAACATTTACTATACAAAAGTTATAATCGGTTTTTAATAATAATAATAATAATAATAATAATAGTAATAAAAGTAATAACAATAATAATAATAATAATAATACTTATAATAATGAATTTCTTTCTAAATTAAAGCTTAGTTTTTCTAAGGAAAAATGAAGCTTATTTTGTGTTATCTGAGCGTTTTCTCATTTCTATGCAAGAGATCATCTGTGATCTGTGTTTTTAGGCAAGAAATTGTCTAAAATTAAAAACTCATTTCAAAACTGGTATAAAAACATTTACTATACAAAAGTTATAGTCGGTTTTTAATAATAATAATATTACTAATTATTTTAATATTAATTTAGCTTAATTTCGGTTTTTTTGAGACGAAGACGAAAATGCAGCATTAACTGTCACCTCCTTTTTCTTCTAATTAAGTATTGGACCCAATAAATTAAGTGTATTTTAAATCACAAGACATTTTCTGTTAAAGCACATTTTTTTTAATTATTAATCATTTTCAAACTTATATCTTGCTTATGGTTAGTTCTACATGAAAAATGCAAATAACGATTTTGAAGAAAATTTTATCAGCTTTAATTTTAGTAAAAAGGTAAAAATTGATAGGAGTAACTGTTTTCGAGATATAAGCAAGAAACTGTTACTTTAATTAAGCGCTTGCATATAAGCAAATTTAGTAATATTAGTATTATTATTATTAATGTTATTGTTATTAATATGACGACTAAAAACGACTCTCAAGACTTTGGTGACTTTTATGTCTTCTCCTTTTTCCTCTACTAAAGTGTTAGTCTTAATTAATTTAGTTTAATTTCGGTTTTTTAAACATTTTATTTATTTTTATTTTTATAGGAGTAACTGTTTTCGAGATATAAGCAAAAAACCAATAAGAAAACTGTAACTGTTACTGAACAAAAATGTAATTCAGTTTTCAATGTTTGAGACAAAGACGAAAATGCAGCATTTAAAATCGACTCTGAAGACTTCAGTGACTTTTATGCCTCCTCCTTTTTCTTCTAATAAAGTATTGGACCCATTAAATTAAGTGTATTTTAAATCACAAGACATTTTCTGTTAAAGCACTTTTTTTTTAAATATTAATTATTTTCAAACTTATATCTCGCTTATGGTTAGTCCTACATGAAAAATGCAAATTACTATTTTGTAGAAAATTTTATCAGCTTTAATTTTAGTAAAAATTTAAAAATTGATAGGAGTTACTGTTTTCGAGATATAAGCAAGAAACCAAAAAACTGTTAACTTAATTAAGCGCTTGCATATAAGCAAATTTAGTAATATTAGTAATATTATTACTAATGTTATTGTTATTAATATGACGACTAAAAACGACTCTCAAGACTTTGGTGACTTTTATGTGTTCTCCTTTTTCCTCTACTAAAGTGTTAGTCTTAATTTAGTTTAATTTCGGTTTTTCAAACATTTTATTTTAAAGCAAATTTTTGTTAAAGATTATTTATATCCAACTCTATAACTCGCTTATGGTTGGTCCTACAAAAAAATGCAAATAACTATTTTGTAGGAAATTTTATCAGCTTTAATTTTCAAAGAAAGATAAAAATTGATAGGAGTAACTGTTTTCGAGATATAAGCAAGAAACCAAAAAACTGTTACCTTAATTAAGCGTTTGCATATAAGCAAATTTAGTACTATTAGTATTATTATTATTAATGTTATTGTTATTAATATGACGACTAAAGACGACTCTGAAACATTTAGTGACTTTTATGTCTTCTCCTTTTTCCTCTACTAAAGTGTTAGACACAATTAATTTAGTTTAATTCCGGTTTTTCAAGCATTTTATTTTAAAGCAAATTTTTGTTAAATATTATTTATATCCAACTCTAAAACTCGTTTATGCTTGGTCCTACAAGAAAAATGTAAATAACTATTTTGTTAGAAATTTTATCAGCTTTAATTTTGAAAGAAAGATAAAATTTGATAGGAGTAACTGTTTTTGAGATATAAGCAAAAAACCAATAAAAAAACTGTAACTGTTACTGAACAAAAATGTAATTCAGTTTTCAATGTTTGAGACGAAGACAAAAATGCAGCAGTTAAAAACGACTCTAAAGACTTCAGTGACTTTTATGTCACCTGCTTTTTCTTCTAATAAAGTATTGGACCCAATAAATTAAGTGTATTTTAAATCACAAGACATTTTCTGTTAAAACACTTTTTTTTAATTATTAATTATTTTCAAACTTATATCTCGCTTATGGTTAGTTCTACATGAAAAATGCAAATAACTATTTTGTAGGAAATTTTATCACCTTTAATTTTGGTAAAAAAGTAAAAATTGATAGGAGTAACTGTTTTCGAGATATAAGCAAAAAACTAAAAAACTGTTACCTTAAGTAAGCGCTTGCATATAAGCAAATTTAGCACTACTAGTATTGTTATTATAAATGTTATTGTTATTAATATGACGACTAAAGACAACTCTAAGACTTTAGTGACTTTTATGTCTCCTCCTTTTTCCTCTACTAAAGTGTTAGACACAATTAATTTAGTTTAATTTCAGTTTTTCAAACATTTTATTTTAAAGCAATTTTTTGTTAAATATTAAAACTAAGCTTAATCCAAACTGTGAACTCTTAATTTCAAACGATTTTATGCCCCCAAACGAGAAAACTTTCACTAAACAGATGCCAAACGTCTTAGTTCGTTTTATATAAACGACATGTTACAGTTTAAACAAATAATTATTTTCGTTGTTGTGTCAAAATAATTTATTTCGAATGATTCAATGGAGAGATACGAGTAAACTTTTATAGGACAGATGCAAAATACCATATTACCACATAAATCGTTATTTTAAAGCAAAGTATTAGCATTTGCACTTGTTCAATTAAAGTTTGCTTACTTCGAAATATGTAGTCGTCCGAAATAATTTTTTTTGTCAAAACTATAACGTAATTTGTTCTTTTGAGCTTGAATATAGAGTTTTCATTACGTTTTATAGTAGTTTACTCTATTCTAAGCATAGAATCAAACAGAGTAATCCGCTTTTGTTAAAACTGATACATAATTTGCTCTTATTTTCAAGAATAAGACATTTTCAATATGTTTGATAAAATTTTTCTTGTTTATAGCAAGGAATCGTTTAAAATAAGCTGTATTTGTCTAAACTGATACGTAATTCGATATTTGTGCATGGATACGATGTTTTCAGTTTCTTTGACGTGAAATTTCTTGTTGCAAAAGGTAATAATTTGCTTTAAAACAACGCATTATATGGTAATATGTGGTTTTGCATCTGCCCCATAAAAGTTCATTAGTTTCGAATCATAAAATCGTTTGAAATAAACAGTGCTGGTCAAAACTACAACGTAAATTATTTCTTTGAGACGAAATTTAAAGTTTTCAGTGACTTTTACACTGAAGTCTTCAGAGTCGATTTTAAATGCTGCATTTTCGTCTTCGTCTCAAACATTGAAAACTGAATTACATTTTTGTTCAGTAACAGTTACAGTTTTCTTATTGGTTTTTTGCTTATATCTCGAAAACTGTTACTCCTATCAATTTTTATCTTTTTTTCAAAATTAAAGCTGATAAAATTTCCTACAAAATCGTTATTTGCATTTCTTTTGTAAGACCAACCATAAGCGAGTTATAGAGTTGGATATAAATAATCTTCAACAAAAATTTGCTTTAAAATAAAATGTTTGAAAAACCGAAATTAAACTAAATTAATTGAGTCTAACACTTTAGTATAGGAAAAAGGAGAAGACATAAAAGTCACCAAAGTCTTCAGAGTCGTTTTTAGTCGTCATTTTAATAACAATAACATTAATAATAATAATACTAATAGTACTAAATTTGCTTATATGCGAGCGCTTTATTAAGGTAACAGTTTTTTGGTTTCTTCCTTATATCTCGAAAACAGTTACTCCTATCAATTTTTATTTTTTTACTAAAATTAAAGCTGATAAAATTTCCTACAAAATAGTTATTTGCATTTTTCTTGTAGGACCAAGCATAAGCGAGTTATAGAGATGGATATAAATAATATTTAACAAAAATTTGCTTTAAAATAAAATGTTTGAAATACTGAAATTAAACTAAATTAATTGTGTCTAACACTTTAGTAGAGGAAAAAGAAGAAGACATAAAAGTCACTAAAGGTTTCAGAGTCGTCTTTAGTCGTCATATTATTAACAATAACATTAATAATAATAATACTATTAGTACTAAATTAGCTTATATGCAAACGCTTAATTAAGGTAACAGTTTTTTGGTTTCTTGCTTATATCTCAAAAACAGTTACTCTTATCAATTTTTATCTTTTTTTATTTTTATATCAAATTTTTGTTAAAGATTATTTATATCCAACTCTATAACTCGCTTATAGTTGGTCCTACAAAAAAATGCAAAAAACTATTTTGTAAAAAATTTTATCAGCTTTAATGTCTTATTCTTGAAAATAAGAGCAAATTATGTATCAGTTTTAACAAAAGCGGATTACTCTGTTTGATTCTATGCTTAGAGTAGAGTAAACTACTATAAAACGTAATGAAAACTTTATATTCAAGCTCAAAAGAACAAATTACGTTATAGTTTTGAGAAAAAAAAATTGAACAAGTGCAAAAGCTAATACTTTGCTTTAAAATAACGATTTATGTGGTAATATGGTATTTTGCATCTGTACTATAAAAGTTTACTCGTTTCGCTCCATTGAATCATTCGAAATAAATTATTTTGACACAACAACGAAAATAATTATTTGTTTATACTGTAACATGTCGTTTATATAAAACGAACTAAGACGTTTGGCATCTGTTTAGTGAAAGTTTTCTCGTTTTGGGGGCATAAAATCGTTTGAAATTAACAGTTCTGGTCAAAACTAAACGTAAATTATATCTTTGAGACGAAATTTAAAGTTTTCATTAAGTTTTATACTACAAGTTTGCTCTATTCTAAGCAAAGGAGTAATCAGGATAAACTGCTTTTATCCAAAGTAATACATAATTTGCAGTTTTGAGCCAGACTAAGACGTTTTTAATCTTTTTAATGTAAGTTTTCGTGTTCAAAAGAAAAAATCGTCTAAAATAAGAAATTTGTGTCCACACTGAAACGTAATTTGATTTTCTGGGCCTGAATAAGAGGTTTTCAGTTTCTTTGATGTAAGGTTTCTTGTTTGTAACAATGAATAAACGAAAATCATTGGTTTTAATCCAAACTGTGAACTCTTAATTTCAAACGATTTTATGCCCCCAAACGAGAAAACTTTCACTAAACGGATGCCAAACGTCTTAGTTCGTTTTATAAAAACGACTTATGTTACAGTTTAAACAAAAACAAATTATTTTCGTTGTTGTTGTGTCAAAATAATTTATTTCGAATGATTCAATGGAGCGAAACGAGTAAACTTTTATAGGACAGATGCAAAATACCATATTACCACATAAATCGTTATTTTAAAGCAAAGTATTAGCTTTTGCACTTGTTCAATTAAAGTTTGCTTACTTCGAAATATGTAGTCGTCCGAAATAATTTTTTTTGTCAAAACTATAACGTAATTTGTTCTTTGGAGCTTGAATATATTGTTTTCATTACGTTTTGTAGTAGTTTACTCTACTCTAAGCATAGAATCAAACAGAGTAATCCGCTTTTGTTAAAACTGATACATAATTTGCTCTTATTTTCGAGAATAAGACATTTTCAATATGTTTGATAAAATTTTTCTTGTTTATAGCAAGGAATCGTTTAAAATAAGCTGTATTTGCCTAAACTGATACGTAATTCGATATTTGTGCATGGATACGATGTTTTCAGTTTCTTTGACGTGAAATTTCTTGTTGCAAAAGGTAATAATTTGCTTTAAAACAACGCTTTATATGGTAATATGTGGTTTTGCATCTGCCCCATAAAAGTTCATTAGTTTCGAATCATAAAATCGTTTGAAATAAACAGTGCTGGTCAAAACTATAACGTAAATTATTTCTTTGAGACGAAATTTAAAGTTTTCATTAAGTTTTATACAAGTTTACTCTATTCTAAGGAAAGGAGTAATCAGGATAAATTGCTTTTATCTAGAGTAATATATAATTTGCAGTTTTCAGCCAGAATAAGACGTATTTAATCTTTTTAATGTAAGTTTTTGTATTTAAAACAAAGGATCGTCTAAAGTAAGCAGTTTTTGTCCAGACTGAAACGTAATTCGAATTTCTGTGCCTGAATAAGGGGTTTTCAGTTACTTTGATGTAAGGTTTCATGTTTGTAACAATGAATTAACGAAAATAATTGGTTTTTATCCAAATTGTGGCATGAATCGTTTTTAAAAGGCGAAATAAGATGTTTTTTCCGCTGTACAGTGAAAGTTTACTCGTTTCAAAGCATAGAACCGTTTGAAATTAACAGCTCTCGTTAAGACTATAACGCAAATCTTTTGTTTTGTGCTAAAATAAGACGTTTTTAGTCAGTTTGATATAAGTTTTCTTGTTCAAAGCAAAATATTGTCGAAAATCAACCGTTTTTGTCTAAACTGATACAAAATTCGGTGGTTTGTGTCCGAATACAAAGTTTTCAGATTCTTTAATGTTAGGTTTGCTGCTTCTAACAAAGAATCAACGAAAATATTTTGTTTTAAAACAAACTGCAATATAAAATGTCTTTATAGGACAAAACATGATGTTTGGCATCTGTTTAATAAAAATTTACTCGTTTGGAAGCATAGAATCATTCCAAGTAAGCTATTCTCGTCGAAACTATAATGTAATTAGTATTTTGTGCTAGAATACAGCGTTTTTGTTAGATTTATTAACAATTTTGTCTATTTTAAGCAATGAAACGAATAGGATTAGCTGCCTTTATTCAAAGTGATACATAAATTGCTCTTTTATGCCAGATTAATACCTTTTTAGTCTGTTCGACGTAAGTTTTCTTGTTCAAAGCAAAAGATCGTCTAAAATAAGCCGTTTTTGTTTGAACTGATAAACAATTCAGACTGAGACTCAACAAAAATAATTTGTTTTAATTCACACTGATACTTTTTGACCCTAGACATTTTCTGTTAAAGCACATTTTTTTTTAAATATTAATTATTTTCAAACTTATATCTCGCTTATGGTTAGTCCTACATGAAAAATGCAAATAACTATTTTGTAGGAAATTTTATCAGCTTTAATTTTAGTGAAAAGATACAAATTGAAAAAACTGTTACTTCAATTAAGGGCTTGCATATAAGCAAATTTAGTACTAAAAACAACTCTGAAGACTTTGGTAACTTTTATGTCTTCTCCTTTTTCTTCTACTAAAGTGTTAGACACAATTAATTTAGTTTAATTTCGGTTTTTCAAACATTTTATTTTAAAGCAAATTTTTGTTAAAGATTATTTATATTCAACTCTATAACTGGCTTATGGTTGGTCCTACAAAAAAAATGCGAATAACTATTTTGTAGAAAATTTTATCAGCTTTAATTTTGAAAGAAAGATAAAAATTGATAGGAGTAACAGTTTTCGAGATATAAGCAGAAAACCAATAAGAAAACTGTAACTGTTACTGAACAAAAATGTAATTTAGTTTTCAATGTTTGAGACGAAGACGAAAATGCAGCATTTAAAATCGACTCTGAAGACTTCAGTGACTTTTATGTCACCTCCTTTTTCTTCTAATAAAGTATTGGACCCAATTAATTTAGTTTAATTTCGGTTTTTCAAACATTTTATTTTAAAGCAAATTTTTCTTAAAGATTATTTATATCCAACTCTATAACTCGCTTATGGTTGGTCCTACAAAAAAAAAATGCTAAAAACTATTTTGTAGGAAATTTTATCAGCTTTAATTTTGAAGAAAAGATAAAAATTTATAGGAGTCACTGTTTTCGAGATATAAGCAAAAAACCAAAGTGAAAATTGTAACCGTTACTGAACAAAAATGTAATTCAGTTTTCAATGTTTGAGACGAAGACGAAAATGCAGCATTTAAAAACGACTCTGAAAACTTCAGTGACTTTTAAGTCACCTCCTTTTTTTTCTAATAAAGTATTGGACTCAATAAATTAAGTGTATTTTAAATCACAAGACATTTTCTGTTAAAGCACTTTTTTTTTAAATATTGATAATTTTCAAACTTACATCTCGCTTATGGTTAGTCCTACATGAAAAATGCAAATAACTATTTTGTTGGAAATTTTATCAGCTTTAATTTTTGGTAAAAAGATAAAAATTGATAGGAGTAACTGTTTTCGAGATATAAGCAAGAAACCAAAAAACTGTTACCTTAATAAAGCGCTTGCATATAAGCAGATTTAGTACTATTATTATTATTATTATTAATGTTATTGTTATTAATATGACGACTAAAAACGATTCTGAAGACTTTGGTGACTTTAATGTCTTTTTCTTTTTTTTCTACTAAAGTGTTAGACACAATTAATTTAGTTTAATTTCAGTATTTCAAACATTTTATTTTTAAGCAAGTTTTTGTTAAATATTATTTATATCCAACTTTATAACTCGCTTATGGTTGGTCCTACAAGAAAAATGCAAATAACTATTTTGTAGGAAATTTTATCAGCTTTATTTTGAAAAAAAGATAAAAACTGATAGGAGTAATTGTTTCCGAGATATAAGCAAAAAACCAAAGTGAAAACTGTTACCGTTTCAGAACAAAAATGTAATTCAGTTTTCAATGTTTGAGACGAAGACGAAAATGCAGCATTTACAATCGACTCTGAAGACTTCAGTGACTTATATGTCACCCCCTTTTTCTTCTAATAAAGTATTGGACCTAATAAATTAAGTGTATTTTAAATCACAAGACATTTTCTGTTAAAGCACTTTTTTTTTAAATATTAATTATTTTCAAACTTATATCTCGCTTATGGTTAGTCCTACATGAAAAATGCAAATAACTATTTTGTAGGAAATTTTATCAGCTTGAATTTTAGTAAAAAGATAAAAATTGATAGGAGTAACTGTTTTCGAGATATAAGCAAGAAACCAAAACACTGTTACCTTAATTAAGCGTTTGCATATAAGCAAATTTAGTACTATTAGTATTATTATTATTATTAATGTTATTGTTATTAATATGACAACTAAAGACCACTCTAAAACCTTTAGTGACTTTTATGTCTTTTCCTTTTTCCTCTACTAAAGTGTTAGACACAGTTAAATTAGTTTAATTTCAGTTTTTCAAACATTTTATTTTAAAGCAAATTTTTGTTATATATTATTTATATCCAACTCTATAACTCGCTTATGGTTGGTCCTACAAGAAAAATGCAAATAACTATTTTGTAGAATATTTTATCAGTTTTAATTTTGAAAGAAAGACAAAAATTCATAGGAGTAACTGTTTTCGAGATATAAGCAAGAAACCAAAAAACTGTTACCTTAATAAAGCGCTTGCATATAAGCAGATTTAGTACTATTAGTATTATTATTATTAATGTCATTGTTATTAATATGACGACTAAAAACGATTCTGAAGACTTTGGTGATTTTTATGTCTTTTTCTTTTTTCTCTACTAAAGTGTTAGACACAATTAATTTAGTTTAATTTCAGTATTTCAAACATTTTATTTTTAAGCAAGTTTTTGTTAAATATTATTTATATCCAACTTTATAACTCGCTTATGGTTGGTCCTACAAGAAAAATGCAAATAACTATTTTGTAGGAAATGTTATCAGCTTTAATTTTGAAAAAAAGATAAAAATTGATAGGAGTAACTGTTTTCGAGATATAAGCAAAAAACCAAAGTAAAAACTGTTACCGTTTCAGAACAAAAATGTAATTCAGTTTTCAATGTTTGAGACGAAGACGAAAATGCAGCATTTAAAATCGACTCTGAAGACTTCAGTGACTTATATGTCACCCCCTTTTTCTTCTAATAAAGTATTGGACCTAATAAATTAAGTGTATTTTAAATCACAAGACATTTTCTGTTAATGCACTTTTTTTTTAAATATTAATTATTTTCAAACTTATATCTCGCTTATGGTTAGTCCTACATGAAAAATGCAAATAACTATTTTGTAGGAAATTTTATCAGCTTAAATTTTAGTAAAAAGATAAAAATTGATAGGAGTAACTGTTTTCGAGATATAAGCAAGAAACCAAAACACTGTTACCTTAATTAAGCGTTTGCATATAAGCAAATTTAGTACTATTAGTATTATTATTATTAATGTTATTGTTATTAATATGACAACTAAAGACAACTTTGAAACCTTTAGTGACTTTTATGTCTTTTCCTTTTTCCTCTACTAAAGTGTTAGACACAGTTAAATTAGTTTAATTTCAGTTTTTCAAACATTTTATTTTAAAGCAAATTTTTGTTAAATATTATTTATATCCAACTCTATAACTCGCTTATGGTTGGTCCTACAAGAAAAATGCAAATAACTATTTTGTAGAATATTTTATCAGCTTTAATTTTGAAAGAAAGACAAAAATTCATAGGAGTAACTGTTTTCGAGATATAAGCAAGAAACCAAAAAACTGTTACCTTAATAAAGCGCTTGCATATAAGCAGATTTAGTACTATTAGTATTATTATTATTAATGTTATTGTTATTAATATGACGACTAAAAACGATTCTGAAGACTTTGGTGACTTTTATGTCTTTTTCTTTTTTCTCTACTAAAGTGTTAGACACAATTAATTTAGTTTAATTTCAGTAATTCAAACATTTTATTATTAAGCAAGTTTTTGTTAAATATTATTTATATCCAACTTTATAACTCGCTTATGGTTGGTCCTACAAGAAAAATGCAAATAACTATTTAGTAGGAAATGTTATCAGCTTTAATTTTGAAAGAAAAATAAAAATTGATAGGAGTAACTGTTTTCGAGATATAAGCAAAAAACCAAAGTAAAAACTGTTACCGTTTCAGAACAAAAATGTAATTCAGTTTTAAATGTTTGAGACGAAGACGAAAATGCAGCATTTAAAATCGACTCTGAAGACTTCAGTGACTTATATGTCACCCCCTTTTTTTTTTAATAAAGTATTGGACCTAATAAATTAAGTGTATTTTAAATCACAAGACATTTTCTGTTAAAGCACTTCTTTTTTAAATATTAATTATTTTCAATCTTATATCTCGCTTATGGTTAGTCCTACATAAAAAATGCAAATAACTATTTTGTAGGAAATTTTATCAGCTTGAATTTTAGTAAAAAGATAAAAATTGATAGGAGTAACTGTTTTCGAGATATGAGCAAGAAACCAAAACACTGTTACCTTAATTAAGCGTTTGCATATAAGCAAATTTAGTACTATTAGTATTATTATTATTAATGTTATTGTTATTAATATGACGATTAAAGACAACTTTGAAACCTTTAGTGACTTTTATGTCTTCTTCTTTTTCCTCTACTAAAGTGTTAGACACAATTAAATTAGTTTAATTTCAGCTTTTCAAACATTTTATTTTAAAGCAAATTTTTGTTAAATATTATTTATATCCAACTCTATAACTCGCTTATGGTTGGTCCTACAAGAAAAATGCAAATAACTATTTTGTAGGAAATTTTATCAGCTTTAATTTTGACAGAAAGATAAAAATTGATAGGAGCAACTGTTTTCGAGATATATGCAAAAAACCAATAAGAAAACTGTGACTGTTACTGAACAAAAATGTAATTCAGTTTTCAATGTTTGAGACGAAGACGAAACTGCAGCATTTAAAAACGACTCTGAAGACTTCAGTGACTTTTATGTCACTTCCTTTTTCTTCTAATAAAGTATTGGACCCAATAAATTAAGTGTATTTTAAATCACAAGACATTTTCTGTTAAAGCACTTTTTTTTTAAATATTAATTATTTTCAATCATATATCTCGCTTATGGTTAGTCCTACATGAAAAATGCAAATAACTATTTTGTAGGAAATTTTATCTGCTTGAATTTTAGTAAAAAGATAAAAATTGATAGGAGTAACTGTTTTCGAGATATAAGCAAGAAACCAAAACACTGTTACCTTAATTAAGCGTTTGCATATAAGCAAATTTAGTACTATTAGTATTATTATTATTATTAATGTTATTGTTATTAATATGACAACTAAAGACAACTCTGAAACCTTTAGTGACTTTTATGTCTTTTCCTTTTTCCTCTACTAAAGTGTTAGACACAATTAAATTAGTTTAATTTCAGTTTTTCAAACATTTTATTTTAAAGCAAATTTTTGTTAAATATTATTTATATCCAACTCTATAACTCGCTTATGGTTGGTCCTACAAGAAAAATGCAAATAACTATTTTGTAGGAAATTTTATCAGCTTTAATTTTAAAAAAAAGACAAAAATTCATAGGAGTAACTGTTTTCGAGATATAAGCAAGAAACCAAAAAACTGTTACCTTAATAAAGCGCTTGCATATAAGCAGATTTAGTACTATTAGTATTATTATTATTAATGTTATTGTTATTAATATGACGACTAAAAATTATTCTGAAGACTTTGGTGATTTTTATGTCTTTTTCTTTTTTCTCTACTAAAGTGTTAGACACAATTAATTTAGTTTAATTTCAGTATTTCAAACATTTTATTTTTAAGCAAGTTTTTGTCAAATATTATTTATATCCAACTTTATAACTCGCTTATGGTTGGTCCTACAAGAAAAATGCAAATAACTATTTTGTAGGAAATGTTATCAGCTTTAATTTTGAAAGAAAGATAAAAATTGATAGAAGTAACTGTTTTCGAGATATAAGCAAAAAACCAAAGTAAAAACTGTTACCGTTTCAGAACAAAAATGTAACTCAGTTTTCAATGTTTGAGACGAAGACGAAAATGCAGCATTTAAAATCGACTCTGAAGACTACAGTGACTTATATGTCACCCCCTTTTTTTCTAATAAAGTATTGGACCTAATAAATTAAGTGTATTTTAAATCACAAGACATTTTCTGTTAAAGCATTTCTTTTTTAAATATTAATTATTTTCGATCTTATATCTCGCTTATGGTTAGTCCTACATAAAAAATGCAAATAATTATTTTGTAGGAAATTTTATCAGCTTTAATTTTGAATAAAAGATAAAAATTGATAGGAGTAACTGTTTTCGAGCTATAAGCAAAAAACCAATAAGAAAACTGTGACTGTTACTGAACAAAAATGTAATTCAGTTTTCAATGTTTGAGACGAAGACGAAACTGCAGCATTTAAAAACGACTCTGAAGACTTCAGTGACTTTTATGTCACTTTCTTTTTCTTCTAATAAAGTATTAGACCCAATAAATTAAGTGTATTTTAAATCACAAGACATTTTCTGTTAAAGCACTTTTTTTTTAAATATTAATTATTTTCAATCATATATCTCGCTTATGGTTAGTCTTACGTGAAAAATGCAAATAACTATTTTGTAGGAAATTTTATCAGCTTTAATTTTAGTAAAAAGATAAAAATTGATAGGAGTAACTGTTTTCGAGATATAAGCAAGAAACCAAAAAACTGTTACCTTAATAAAGCGCTTGCATATAAGCAAATTTAGTACTATTAGTATTATTATTATTAATGTTATTGTTACTAATATGACGACTAAAAACGACTCTGAAGACTTTGGTGACTTTTATGTCTTCTCCTTTTTCCTATACTAAAGTGTTAGACTCAATTAATTTAGTTTAATTTCGGTTTTTCAAACATTTTATTTTAAAGCAAATTTTTGTTAAATATTATTTATATCCAACTCTATAACTCGCATATGGTTGGTCCTACAAGAAAAATGCAAATAACTATTTTGTAGAAAGCTTTATCAGCTTTAATTTTAAAAGAAAGATAAAAATTGATAGGAGTAACTGTTTTCGAGATATAAGCAAAAAACCAATAAGAAAACTGTAACAGTTACTGAACAAAAATGTAATTCAGTTTTCAATGTTAGAGACGAAGACGAAAATGCAGCATTTACAAACGACTCTAAAGACTTCAGTGACCTTTCTGTCACCTCTTTTCTCTTCTAATAAAGTATTAGACCCAATAAATTAAGTGTATTTTAAATCACAAAACATTTTCTGTTGAAGCACTTTTTTTTTAAATTTTAATTATTTTCAAACTTATATCTCGCTTATGGTTAGTCCTACATTAAAAATGCAATTAACAATTTTGTAGGAAATTTTATCAGCTTTAATTTTAGGAAAAAGATAAAAATTTATTGGAGTAACTGTTTTCGAGATATAAGCAAGAAACCAATAAATTGTTAGCTGAATTAAGCGTTTGCATGTAAGCAAATTTAGTACTATTAGTATTATTATTATTAATGTTATTGTTATTAATATGACGATTAAAGACGACTCTGAAACATTTAGTGACTTTTATGTCTTTTCCTTTTTCTTCTACTAAAGTGTTAGACACAACTAATTTAGTTAAATTCCGGTTTTTCAAGCATTTTATTTTAAAGCAAATTTTTGTTAAATATTATTTATATCCAACTCTATAACTCGTTTATGCTTGGTCCTACAAGAAAAATGTAAATAACTATTTTGTTGGAAATTTTATCAGCTTTAATTTTAGTAAAAAGATAAAAATTGATAGGAGTAACTGTTTTCTAGATATAAGCAAGAAACCAAAAAACTGTTAACTTAATTAAGCGTTTGCATGTAAGCAAATTTAGTACTATTAGTATTATTATTATTAATGTTATTGTTATTAATATGACGATTAAAGACGACTCGGAAATCTTTAGTGACTTTTATGTCTTCTTCTTTTTCCTCTACTAAAGTGTTAGACACAATTAATTTAGTTTAATTTCAGTATTTCAAACATTTTATTTTAAAGCAAATTTTTGTTAAATATTATTTAATTCTATCTCTATAACTCGCTTATGCTTGGTCCTACAAGAAAAATGCAAATAACTATTTTGTAGGAAATTTTATCAGCTTTAATTTTAGTAAAAAGATAAAAATTGATAGGAGTAACTGTTTTCGAGATATAAGCAAGAAACCAAAAAACTGTTACCTTAATAAAGGGCTTGCATATAAGCAGATTTAGTACTATTAGTATTATTATTATTAATGTTATTGTTATTAATATGACGACTAAAAACGATTCTGAAGACTTTGGTGACTTTTATGTCTTTTTCATTTTTCTCTACTAAAGTGTTAGACACAATTAATTTAGTTTAATTTCAGTATTTCAAACATTTTATTTTAAAGCAAATTTTTGTTAAATATTATTTATATCCAACTCTATAACTCGTTTATGCTTGGTCCTACAAGAAAAATGTAAATAACTATTTTGTAGGAAATTTTATCAGCTTTAATTTTATTAAAAAAATAAAAATTGATAGGAGTAACTGTTTTCGAGATATAAGCAAGAAACCAAAAAACTGTTACCTTAATAAAGCGCTTGCATATAAGCAGATTTAGTACTATTAGTATTATTATTATTAATGTTATTGTTATTAATATGACGATTAAAGACGACTCTGAAATCTTTAGTGACTTTCATGTCTTCTTCTTTTTCCTCTACTAAAGTGTTAGACACAATTAATTTAGTTTAATTTCAGTATTTCAAACATTTTATTTTAAAGCAAATTTTTGTTAAATATTATTTAAATCCATCTCTATAACTCGCTTATGCTTGGTCCTACAAGAGAAATGCTAAAAACTATTTTGTAGGAAATTTTATCAGCTTTAATTTTGAAGAAAAGATAAAAATTTATAGGAGTAACTGTTTTCGAGATATAAGCAAAAAACCAAAGTGAAAATTGTAACCGTTACTGAACAAAAATGTAATTCAGTTTTCAATGTTTGAGACGAAGACGAAAATGCAGCATTTAAAAACGACTCTGAAAACTTCAGTGACTTTTAAGTCACCTCCTTTTTTTTCTAATAAAGTATTGGACCCAATAAATTAAGTGTATTTTAAATCACAAGACATTTTCTGTTAAAGCACATTTTTTTTAAATATTGATTATTTTCAAACTTACATCTCGCTTATGGTTAGTCCTACATGAAAAATGCAAATAACTATTTTGTTGGAAATTTTATCAGCTTTAATTTTAGTAAAAAGATAAAAATTGATAGGAGTAACTGTTTTCTAGATATAAGCAAGAAACCAAAAAACTGTTAACTTAATTAAGCGTTTGCATATAAGCAAATTTAGTACTATTAGTATTATTATTATTAATGTTATTGTTATTAATATGACGATTAAAGACGACTCTGTAATCTTTAGTGACTTTTATGACTTCTTCTTTTTCCTCTACTAAAGTGTTAGACACAATTAATTTAGTTTAATTTCAGTATTTCAAACATTTTATTTTAAAGCAAATTTTTGTTAAATATTATTTAAATCCATCTCTATAACTCGCTTATGCTTGGTCCTACAAGAAAAATGCAAATAACTATTTTGTAGAAAATTTTATCAGCTTGAATTTTAGTAAAAGGATAAAAATTGATAGGAGTAACTGTTTTCGAGATATAAGCAAGAAACCAAAACACTGTTACCTTAATTAAGCGTTTGCATATAAGCAAATTTAGTACTATTGGTATTATTATTAATGTTATTGTTATTAATATGACGATTAAAGACGACTCTGAAATCTTTAGTGACTTTTATGTCTTCCTCTTTTTCCTCTACTAAAGTGTTAGACACAATTAATTTAGTTTAATTTCAGTGTTTCAAACATTTTATTTTAAAGCAAATTTTTGTTAAATATCATTTAAATCCATCTCTATAACTCGCTTATGCTTGGTCCTACAAGAAAAATGCAAATAACTATTTTGTAGGAAATTTTATCAGCTTTAATTTTAGTAAAAAGATAAAAATTGATAGGAGTAACTGTTTTCGAGATATAAGCAAGAAACCAAAAAACTGTTACCTTAATAAAGCGCTTGCATATAAGCAGATTTAGTACTATTAGTATTATTATTATTAATGTTATTGTTATTAATGTGACGACTAACAACGACTCTGAAGACTTTGGTGACTTTTATGTCTTTTCCTTTTTCCTATACTAAAGTGTTAGACTCAATTAATTTAGTTTAATTTCGGTTTTTCAAACATTTTATTTTAAAGCAAATTTTTGTTAAATATTATTTATATCCAACTCTATAACTCGCTTATGGTTGGTCCTACAAAAAAATGCCAATAACTATTTTGTAGGAAATTTTATCAGCTTTAATTTTGAAAAAAAGATAAAAATTGAAAGGAGTAACTGTTTTCGAGATATAAGCAAGAAACCAAAGAACTGTTACCTTAATTAGGCGTTTGCATATAAGCAAATTTAGTACTATTAGTATTATTATTATTAATGTTATTGTTATTAATATAACGACTAAAGACGACTCTGAAACATTTAGTGACTTTTATGTCTTCTCCTTTTTCCTCTACTAAAGTGTTAGACACAATTAATTTAGTTTAATTCCGGTTTTTCAAGCATTTTATTTTAAAGCAAATTTTTGTTAAATATTATTTATATCCAACTCTATAACTCGTTTATGCTTGGTCCTACAAGAAAAATGTAAATAACTATTTTGTTGGAAATTTTATCAGCTTTAATTTTGAAAGAAAGATAAAATTTGATAGGAGTAACTGTTTTCGAGATATAAGCAAAAAACCAATAAGAAAACTGTAACTGTTACTGAACAAAAATGTAATTCAGTTTTCAATGTTTGAGACGAAGTCAAAAATGCAGCATTTAAAAACGACTCTGAAAACTTCAGTGACTTTTATGTCACCTCCTTTTTCTTCTAATAAAGTATTGGACCCAACAAATTAAGTGAATTTTAAATCACAAGACATTTTCTGTTAAAACACTTTTTTTTAATTAATAATTATTTTCAAACTTATATCTCGCTTATGGTTAGTTCTACATGAAAAATGCAAATAACTATTTTGTAGGAAATTTTATCACCTTTAATTTTGGTGAAAAAGTAAAAATTGATAGGAGTAACTGTTTTCGAGATATAGACAAAAAACAAAAAAACTGTTACCTTAATTAAGCGCTTGCATATAAGCAAATTTAGTACTACTAGTATTGTTATTATAAATGTTATTGTTATTAATATGACGACTAAAGACAACTTTAAGACTTTAGTGACTTTTATGTCTCCTCCTTTTTCCTCTACTAAAGTGTTAGACACAATTAATTTAGTTTAATTTCGGTTTTTCAAACATTTTATTTTAAAGCAAATTTTTGTTAAATATTAAAATCTATAAAATGGCTTAGATTGCCTAAAAACACAGATCACACATGATCTTTTGCATAAAAATGAGAAAACGCTCATGTAACACACAAAATAAGCTCCATTTTTCCTTTTTAAATGTATTATTATTATTATTACTTTTGTTACTATTACTATTATTATTATTATTATTATTATTATTATTATTATTGTTATTATTATTATTATTATTATTATTATTATTATTATTATTATTATTATTATTATTATTATTATTATTATTATTATTATTAAAAACTTATATTAAACAGACAGAAAACGTCGTATTCTGACACAACTTAAAACACAGATCACACATGATCTTTTGCATAGAAATGAGAAAACGCTCATATAACACAAAATAAGCTTCATTTTGGCTTAGAAAACTAAGCTTACTTTTACTACTACAATTATTATTATTTTTATTATTATTATTATTATTACTATTATTATTATTATTATTATTATTACTATTATTATTATTATTATTATTATTATTATTATTATTATTATTATTATTATTATTATTAATATTATTATTATTAAAAACCGATTATAACTTTTGTATAGTAAATGTTTTTATACCAGTTTTAAAATGAGTTATTAATTTTAGACAATTTCTTGCCTAAAAACACAGATCACAGATGTTCTCTTGCATAGAAATGAGAAAACGCTCAGATAACACAAAATAAGCATCATTTTTGCTTAGAAAAACTAAGCTTTAATTTAGAAAGAAATTTATTATTATAAGTATTATTATCATTATTATTATTATTATTATTATTATTATTATTATTATTATTATTATTAACTTTTGTATAGTAAATGTTTTTATACCAGTTTTAAAATGAGTTATTAATTTTATTTAATTTCTTGCCTAAAAACACGGATCACAGATGATCTCTTGCATAGAAATGAGAAAACGCTCATATAACACACAAAATAAGCATCATTTTTGCTTAGAAAAACTATGCTTTAATTTAGAAAGAAATTCATTATTATAAGTATTATTATCATTATTATTATTATTATTATTATTATTATTACTATTATTATTATTATTATTATTATTATTATTATTATTATTATTATTATTAACTTTTGTATAGTAAATGTTTTTATACCAGTTTTAAAATGAGTTATTAATTTTAGACAATTTCTTGCCTAAAAATACAGATCACAGATCTTGCATAGAAATGAGAAACCGCTCATAAAACACACAAAATAAGCTTCATTTTTGCTTAGAAAACTAAGCTTACTTTTATTTCTATTATTATTTTTATTATTATTATTATTATTATTATTATTATCATTATTATTATTATTATTATTATTATTATTATTATTGTTATTATTATTATTATTATTATTGTTATTATTATTATTATTATTAAAAACTTATATTAAACAGACAGAAAACGTCGTATTCTGACACAAAAAAACGAATTACGTTATAGACTTGACGAGAACGGCGTATCTCGGACTCTTATAGGACTCTTATAGGGTCAAAAATTATCAGTTTGGATTAAAACAAATTATTTTTGTTGACTCTCAGTCTGAATTGTTCATCAGTTCAAACAAAAACGGCTTACTTTAGACGATCTTCAGCTTTGAACAAGAAAACTTACATCGAACAGACTAAAAACGTATTAATCTGGCATAAAAGAGCAATTTATGTATCACTTTGGATATAGGCAGCTAATCCTATTCGTTTCATTGCTTAAAATAGACAAAATTGTTAATAAATCTAACAAAAACGCTGTATTCTAGCACAAAATACTAATTACATTATAGTTTCGACGAGAATAGCTTATTTGGAATGATTCTATGCTTCCAAACGAGTAAATTTTTAATAAACAGATGCCAAACATCATGTTTTGTCCTATAAAGACATTTTATATTGCAGTTTGTATTAAAACAAAATATTTTCGTTGATTCTTTGTTAGAAGCAGCAAACCTAACATTAAAGAATCTGAAAACTTTGTATTCGGACACAAACCACCGAATTTTGTTTCAGTTTAGACAAAAACGATTGATTTTCGACAATATTTTGCTTTGAACAAGAAAGCTTATATCAAACTGACTAAAAACGTCTAATTTTAGCACAAAACAAAAGATTTGCGTTATAGTCTTAAAGCTGATTCATGCCACAGTTTGGATAAAAACCAATTATTTTCGTTAATTCATTGTTACAAACAAGAAACCTTACATCAAAGAAACTGAAAACCCCTTATTCAGGCACAGAAATTCGAATTACGTTTCAGTCTGGACAAAAACTGCTTACTTTAGACGATCCTTTGTTTTAAATACAAAAACTTACATTAAAAAGATTAAATACGTCTTATTCTGGCTGAAAACTGCAAATTATATATTACTCTAGATAAAAGCAATTTATCCTGATTACTCCTTTCCTTAGAATAGAGTAAACTTGTATAAAACTTAATGAAAACTTTAAATTTCGTCTCAAAGAAATAATTTACGTTATAGTTTTGACCAGCACTGTTTATTTCAAACGATTTTATGATTCGAAACTAATGAACTTTTATGGGGCAGATGCAAAACCACATATTACCATATAAAGCGTTGTTTTAAAGCAAATTATTACCTTTTGCAACAAGAAATTTCACGTCAAAGAAACTGAAAACATCGTATCCATGCACAAATATCGAATTACGTATCAGTTTAGGCAAATACAGCTTATTTTAAACGATTCCTTGCTATAAACAAGAAAAATTTTATCAAACATATTGAAAATGTCTTATTCTCGAAAATAAGAGCAAATTATGTATCAGTTTTAACAAAAGCGGATTACTCTGTTTGATTCTATGCTTAGAATAGAGTAAACTACTATAAAACGTAATGAAAACTCTATATTCAAGCTCAAAAGAACAAATTACGTTATAGTTTTGACAAAAAAAAAATATTTCGGACGACTACATATTTCGAAGTAAGCAAACTTTAATTGAACAAGTGCAAATGCTAATACTTTGCTTTAAAATAACGATTTATGTGGTAATATGGTATTTTGCATCTGTCCTATAAAAGTTTACTCGTTTCGCTCCATTGAATCATTCGAAATAAATTATTTTGACACAACAACAACGAAAATAATTTGTTTTTGTTTAAACTGTAACATAAGTCGTTTTTATAAAACGAACTAAGACGTTTGGCATCTGTTTAGTGAAAGTTTTCTCGTTTGGGGGCATAAAATCGTTTGAAATTAAGAGTTCACAGTTTGGATTAAAACCAATGATTTTCGTTTATTCATTGTTACAAACAAGAAACCTTACATCAAAGAAACTGAAAACCTCTTATTCAGGCCCAGAAAATCAAATTAAGTTTCAGTCTGGACACAAATTGCTTATTTTAGACGATTCTTTCTTTTGAACACGAAAACTTACATTAAAAAGATTAAAAACGTCTTATTCTGGCTCAAAACTGCAAATTATGTATTACTTTGGATAAAAGCAGTTTATCCTGATTACTCCTTTGCTTAGAATAGAGCAAACTTGTATAAAACTTAATGAAAACTTTAAATTTCGTCTCAAAGATATAATTTACGTTTAGTTTTGACCAGAACTGTTAATTTCAAACGATTTTATGCCCCCAAACGAGAAAACTTTCACTAAACAGATGCCAAACGTCTTAGTTCGTTTTATATAAACGACATGTTACAGTTTAAACAAATAATTATTTTCGTTGTTGTGTCAAAATAATTTATTTCGAATGATTCAATGGAGCGAAACGAGTAAACTTTTATAGTACAGATGCAAAATACTATATTACCACATAAATCGTTATTTTAAAGCAAAGTATTAGCTTTTGCACTTGTTCAATTTTTTTTTGTCAAAACTATAACGTAATTTTTTCTTTTGAGCTTGAATATAAAGTTTTCATTACGTTTTATATTAGTTTACTCTACTCTAAGCATAGAATCAAACAGAGTAATCCGCTTTTGTTAAAACTGATACATAATTTGCTCTTATTTTCAAGAATAAGACATTTTCAATATGTTTGATAAAATTTTTCTTGTTTATAGCAAGGAATCGTTTAAAATAAGCTGTATTTGTCTAAACTGATACGTAATTCGATATTTGTGCATGGATACGATGTTTTCAGTTTCTTTGACGTGAAATTTCTTGTTGCAAAAGGTAATAATTTGCTTTAAAACAACGCATTATATGGTAATATGTGGTTTTGCATCTGCCCCATAAAAGTTCATTAGTTTCGAATCATAAAATCGTTTGAAATAAACAGTGCTGGTCAAAACTACAACGTAAATTATTTCTTTGAGACGAAATTTAAAGTTTTCAGTGACTTTTACACTGAAGTCTTCAGAGTCGATTTTAAATGCTGCATTTTCGTCTTCGTCTCAAACATTGAAAACTGAATTACATTTTTGTTCAGTAACAGTTACAGTTTTCTTATTGGTTTTTTGCTTATATCTCGAAAACTGTTACTCCTATCAAATTTTATCTTTTTTTCAAAATTAAAGCTGATAAAATTTCCTACAAAATCGTTATTTGCATTTTTCTTGTAGGACTAACCATAAGCGAGTTATAGAGTTGGATATAAATAATATTTAACAAAAATTTGCTTTAAAATAAAATGTTTGAAAAACTGAAATTAAACTAATTTAATTGTGTCTAACACTTTAGTAGAGGAAAAAGAAAAAGACATAAAAGTCACTAAAGGTTTCAGAGTCGTCTTTAGTCGTCATATTAATAACAATAACATTAATGATAATAATACTAATAGTACTAAATTTGCTTATATGCAAACGCTTAATTAAGATAACAGTGTTTTGGTTTCTTGCTTATATCTCCAAAACAGTTACTCCTATAAATTTTTATCTTTTTACTAAAATTAAAGCTGATAAAATTTCCTACAAAATAGTTGTTTGCATTTCTTTTGTAAGACCAACCATAAGCGAGTTATAGAGTTGGATATAAATAATCTTCAACAAAAATTTGCTTTAAAATAAAATGTTTGAAAAACCGAAATTAAACTAAATTAATTGAGTCTAACACTTTAGTATAGAAAAAAGGAGAAGACATAAAAGTCACCAAAGTCTTCAGAGTCGTTTTTAGTCGTCATTTTAATAACAATAACATTAATAATAATAATACTAATAGTACTAAATTTGCTTATATGCAAGCGCTTTATTAAGGTAACAGTTTTTTGGTTTCTTCCTTATATCTCGAAAACAGTTACTCCTATCAATTTTTATCTTTTTACTAAAATTAAAGCTGATAAAATTTCCTACAAAATAGTTATTTGCATTTTTCTTGTAGGACCAAGCATAAGCGAGTTATAGAGATGGATATAAATAATATTTAACAAAAATTTGCTTTAAAATAAAATGTTTGAAATACTGAAATTAAACTAAATTAATTGTGTCTAACACTTTAGTAGAGGAAAAAGAAGAAGACATAAAAGTCACTAAAGGTTTCAGAGTCGTCTTTAGTCGTCATATTATTAACAATAACATTAATAATAATAATACTATTAGTACTAAATTAGCTTATATGCAAACGCTTAATTAAGGTAACAGTGTTTTGGTTTCTTGCTCATATCTCGAAAACAGTTACTCCAGTCAACTTTTATCTTTTTACTAAAATTCAAGCTGATAAAATTTCCTACAAAATAATTATTTGCATTTTTTATGTAGGACTAACCATAAGCGAGATATAAGATTGAAAATAATTAATATTTAAAAAAGAAGTGCTTTAACAGAAAATGTCTTGTGATTTAAAATACACTTAATTTATTAGGTCCAATACTTTATTAAAAAAAAAGGGGGTGACATATAAGTCACTGAAGTCTTCAGAGTCGATTTTAAATGCTGCATTTTCGTCTTCGTCTCAAACATTGAAAACTGAATTACATTTTTGTTCTGAAACGGTAACAGTTTTTACTTTGGTTTTTTGCTTATATCTCGAAAACAGTTACTCCTATCAATTTTTATCTTTCTTTCAAAATTAAAGCTGATAACATTTCCTACAAAATAGTTATTTGCATTTTTCTTGTAGGACCAACCATAAGCGAGTTATAAAGTTGGATATAAATAATATTTAACAAAAACTTGCTTAAAAATAAAATGTTTGAAATACTAAAATTAAACTAAATTAATTGTGTCTAACACTTTAGTAGAGAAAAAAGAAAAAGACATAAAAGTCAGCAAAGTCTTCAGAATCGTTTTTAGTCGTCATATTAATAACAATAACATTAATAATAATAATACTAATAGTACTAAATCTGCTTATTTGCAAGCGCTTTATTAAGGTAACAGTTTTTTGGTTTCTTGCTTATATCTCGAAAACAGTTACTCCTATGAATTTTTGTCTTTTTTTCAAAATTAAAGCTGATAAAATTTCCTACAAAATAGTTATTTGCATTTTTCTTGTAGGACCAACCATAAGCGAGTTATAGAGTTGGATATAAATAATATTTAACAAAAATTTGCTTTAAAATAAAATGTTTGAAAAACTGAAATTAAACTAATTTAATTGTGTCTAACACTTTAGTAGAGGAAAAAGGAAAAGACATAAAAGTCACTAAAGGTTTCAGAGTTGTCTTTAGTTGTCATATTAATAGCAATAACATTAATAATAATAATACTAATAGTACTAAATTTGCTTATATGCAAACGCTTAATTAAGGTAACAGTGTTTTGGTTTCTTGCTTATATCTCGAAAACAGTTACTCCTATCAATTTTTATCTTTTTACTAAAATTCAAGCTGATAAAATTTCCTACAAAATAGTTATTTGCATTTTTCATGTAGGACTAACCATAAGCAAGATATATGATTGAAAATAATTAATATTTAAAAAAAAAGTGCTTTAACAGAAAATGTCTTGTGATTTAAAATACACTTAATTTATTGGGTCCAATACTTTATTAGAAGAAAAAGGAAGTGACATAAAAGTCACTGAAGTCTTCAGAGTCGTTTTTAAATGCTGCAGTTTCGTCTTCGTCTCAAACATTGAAAACTGAATTACATTTTTGTTCAGTAACAGTCACAGTTTTCTTATTGGTTTTTTGCTTATATCTCGAAAACAGTTACTCCTATCAATTTTTATCTTTTTGTCAAAATTAAAGCTGATAAAATTTCCTACAAAATAGTTATTTGCATTTTTCTTGTAGGACCAACCATAAGCGAGTTATAGAGTTGGATATAAATAATATTTAAAAAAAATTTGCTTTAAAATAAAATGTTTGAAAAACTGAAATTAAACTAATTTAATTGTGTCTAACACTTTAGTAGAGGAAAAAGAAGAAGACATAAAAGTCACTAAAGGTTTCAAAGTTGTCTTTAATCGTCATATTAATAACAATAACATTAATAATAATAATACTAATAGTACTAAATTTGCTTATATGCACACGCTTAATTAAGGTAACAGTGTTTTGGTTTCTTGCTCATATCTCGAAAACAGTTACTCCTATCAATTTTTATCTTTTTACTAAAATTCAAGCTGATAAAATTTCCTACAAAATAGTTATTTGCATTTTTTATGTAGGACTAACCACAAGCGAGATATAAGATTGAAAATAATTAATATTTAAAAAAGAAGTGCTTTAACAGAAAATGTCTTGTGATTTAAAATTCACTTAATTTATTAGGTCCAATACTTTATTAAAAAAAAGGGGGTGACATATAAGTCACTGAAGTCTTCAGAGTCGATTTTAAATGCTGCATTTTCGTCTTCGTCTCAAACATTGAAAACTGAATTACATTTTTGTTCTGAAACGGTAACAGTTTTTACTTTGGTTTTTTGCTTATATCTCGAAAACAGTTACTCCTATCAATTTTTATCTTTTTTCCAAATTAAAGCTGATAACATTTCCTACAAAATAGTTATTTGCATTTTTCTTGTAGGACCAACCATAAGCGAGTTATAAAGTTGGATATAAATAATATTTAACAAAAACTTGCTTAAAAATAAAATGTTTGAAATACTGAAATTAAACTAAATTAATTGTGTCTAACACTTTAGTAGAGAAAAAAGAAAAAGACATAAAAGTCACCAAAGTCTTCAGAATCGTTTATAGTCGTCATATTAATAACAATAACATTAATAATAATAATACTAATAGTACTAAATCTGCTTATATGCAAGCGCTTTATTAAGGTAACAGTTTTTTGGTTTCTTGCTTATATCTCGAAAACAGTTACTCCTATGAATTTTTGTCTTTCTTTCAAAATTAAAGCTGATAAAATATTCTACAAAATAGTTATTTGCATTTTTCTTGTAGGACCAAGCATAAGCGAGTTATAGAGTTGGATATAAACAATATTTAACAAAAATTTGCTTTAAAATAAAATGTTTGAAAAACTGAAATTAAACTAATTTAACTGTGTCTAACACTTTAGTAGAGAAAAAAGGAAAAGACATAAAAGTCACTAAAGGTTTCAGATTTGTCTTTAGTTGTCATATTAATAACAATAACATTAATAATAATAATACTAATAGTACTAAATTTGCTTATATGCAAACGCTTAATTAAGGTAACAGTGTTTTGGTTTCTTGCTTATATCTCGAAAACAGTTACTCCTATCAATTTTTATCTTTTTATTAAAATTCAAGCTGATAAAATTTCCTACAAAATAGTTATTTGCATTTTTCATGTAGGACTAACCATAAGCGAGATATATGATTGAAAATAATTAATATTTAAAAAAAAAGTGCTTTAACAGAAAATGTCTTGTGATTTAAAATACACTTAATTTATTGGGTCCAATACTTTATTAGAAGAAAAAGGAAGTGACATAAAAGTCACTGAAGTCTTCAGAGTCGTTTTTAAATGCTGCAGTTTCGTCTTCGTCTCAAACATTGAAAACCGAATTACATTTTTGTTCAGTAACAGTCACAGTTTTCTTATTGGTTTTTTGCTTATATCTCAAAAACAGTTACTCGTATCAATTTTTATCTTGTTTTCAAAATTAAAGCTGATAAAATTTCCTACAAAATAGTTATTTGCATTTTTCTTGTAGGACCAACCATAAGCGAGTTATAGAGTTGGATATAAATAATATTTAACAAAAATTTGCTTTAAAATAAAATGTTTGAAAAACTGAAATTAAACTAATTTAATTGTGTCTAACACTTTAGTAGAGGAAAAAGAAGAAGACATAAAAGTCACTAAAGGTTTCAAAGTTGTCTTTAATCGTCATATTAATAACAATAACATTAATAATAATAATACTAATAGTACTAAATTTGCTTATATGCAAACGCTTAATTAAGGTAACAGTGTTTTGGTTTCTTGCTCATATCTCGAAAACAGTTACTCCTATCAATTTTTATTTTTTTACTAAAATTCAAGCTGATAAAATTTCCTACAAAATAGTTATTTGCATTTTTTATGTAGGACTAACCATAAGCGAGATATAAGATTGAAAATAATTAATATTTAAAAAAGAAGTGCTTTAACAGAAAATGTCTTGTGATTTAAAATACACTTAATTTATTGAGTCCAATACTTTATTAGAAAAAAAAGGAGGTGACTTAAAAGTCACTGAAGTTTTCAGAGTCGTTTTTAAATGCTGCATTTTCGTCTTCGTCTCAAACATTGAAAACTGAATTACATTTTTGTTAAGTAACGGTTACAATTTTCACTTTGGTTTTTTGCTTATATCTCGAAAACAGTGACTCCTATAAATTTTTATCTTTTCTTCAAAATTAATGCTGATAAAATTTCTTACAAAATAGTTTTTAGCATTTTTTTTTGTAGGACCAACCATAAGCGAGTTATAGAGTTGGATATAAATAATCTTTAAGAAAAATTTGCTTTAAAATAAAATGTTTGAAAAACCGAAATTAAACTAAATTAATTGGGTCCAATACTTTATTAGAAGAAAAAGGAGGTGACATAAAAGTCACTGAAGTCTTCAGAGTCGATTTTAAATGCTGCATTTTCGTCTTCGTCTCAAACATTGAAAACTAAATTACATTTTTGTTCAGTAACAGTTACAGTTTTCTTATTGGTTTTTTGCTTATATCTCGAAAATTGTTACTCCTATCAATTTTTATCTTTCTTTCAAAATTAAAGCTGATAAAATTTTCTACAAAATAGTTATTCGCATTTTTTTTGTAGGACCAACCATAAGCCAGTTATAGAGTTGGATATAAATAATCTTTAACAAAAATTTGCTTTAAAATAAAATGTTTGAAAAACCGAAATTAAACTAAATTAATTGTGTCTAACACTTTAGTAGAAGAAAAAGGAGAAGACATAAAAGTTACCAAAGTCTTCAGAGTTGTTTTTAGTACTAAATTTGCTTATATGCAAGCCCTTAATTAAAGTAACAGTTTTTTGGTTTCTTGCTTATACCTCGAAAACAGTTACTCCTATCAATTTGTATCTTTTCACTAAAATTAAAGCTGATAAAATTTCCTACAAAATAGTTATTTGCATTTTTCATGTAGGACTAACCATAAGCGAGATATAAGTTTGAAAATAATTAATATTTAAAAAAAAATGTGCTTTAACAGAAAATGTCTTGTGATTTAAAATCACGCTTATGGTTAGTCCTACATGAAAAATGCAAACAACTGTTTTGTAGGAAATTTTATCAGCTTTAATTTTAGTGAAAAGATAAAAATTGATAGGAGTAACTGTTTTCGAGATATAAGCAAGAAACCAAAAAACTGTTACTTTAATTAAGGGCTTGCATATAAGCAAATTTAGTACTAAAAACAACTCTGAAGACTTTGGTGACTTTTATGTCTTCTCCTTTTTCTTCTACTAAAGTGTTAGACACAATTAATTTAGTTTAATTTCGGTTTTTCAAACATTTTATTTTAAAGCAAATTTTTGTTAAAGATTATTTATATCCAACTCTATAACTCGGTTATGGTTGGTCCTACAAAAAAAACGCGAATAACTATTTTGTAGAAAATTTTATCAGCTTTAATTTTAGTAAAAAGATAAAAATTGATAGGAGTAACTGTTTTCGAGATATAAGCAAGAAACTGTTATCTTAATTAAGCGCTTGCATATAAGCAAATTTAGTAATATTAGTATTATTATTATTAATGTTATTGTTATTAATATGACGACTAAAAACGACTCTCAAGACTTTGGTGACTTTTATGTCTTCTCCTTTTTCCTATACTAAAGTGTTAGACTCAATTTATTTAGTTTAATTTCGGTTTTTCAAACATTTTATTTTAAAGCAAATTTTTGTTAATGATTATTTATATCCAACACTATAACTCGCTTATGGTTGGTCTTACAAAAAAAATGCAAATCACTATTTTGTAGGAAATTTTATCAGCTTTAATCTTGAAAGAAAGATAAAAATTGATAAGAGTAATTGTTTTCGAGATATAAGCCAAAAACCAAAGTGAAAACTGTTACAGTTACTGAAAAAAATGTAATTCAGTTTTCAATGTTTGAGACGAAGACGAAAATGCAGCATTTAAAAAAGACTCTGAAGACTTCAGTGACTTTTATGTCACCTCCTTTTTCTTCTAATAAAGTATTGGACCCAATAAATTAAGTGTATTTTAAATCACAAGACATTTTCTGTTAAAGCACTTTTTTTTAAATATTAATTATTTTCAAACTTATATCTCGCTTATGGTTAGTCCTACATAAAAAATGCAAATAACTATTTTGTAGGAAATTTTATCAGCTTTAATTTTTGTAAAAAGATAAAAATTGATAGGAGTAACTGTTTTCGAGATATAAGCAAGAAACTGTTGCCTTAATTAAGCGCTTGCATATAAGCAAATTTAGTAATATTAATATTATTATTATTAATGTTATTGTTATTAATATGACGACTAAAAACGACTCTCAAGACTTTGGTGACTTTTATGTCTTCTCCTTTTTCCTCTACTAATGTGTTAGTCTTAATTAATTTAGTTTAATTTCGGATTTTCAAACATTTTATTTTAAAGCAAATTTTTGTTAAAGATTATTTATATCCAACTCTATAACTCGCTTATGGTTGGTCTTTCAAAAAAAATGCAATTAACTATTTTGTAGGAAATTTTATCAGCTTTAATTTTGAAAAAAAGGTAAAAATTGATAGGAGTAACTGGTTTCGAGATATAAGCAAAAAACCAATAAGAAAACTGTAACTGTTACTGAACAAAAATGTAATTCAGTTTTCAATATTTGAGACTAAGACAAAAATGCAGCATTTAAAAACGACTCTGAAGACTTCACTGACTTTTATGTCACCTCCTTTTTCTTCTAATAAAGTATTGGACCCAATAAATTAAGTGTATTTTAAATCACAAGACATTTTCTGTTAAAACACTTTTTTTTAATTATTAATTATTTTCAAACTTATATCTCGCTTATGGTTAGTTCTACATGAAAAATGCAAATAACTATTTTGTAGGAAATTTTATCACCTTTAATTTTGGTGAAAAAGTAAAAATTGATAGGAGTAACTGTTTTCGAGATATAAGCAAAAAACAAAAAAACTGTTACCTTAATTAAGCGCTTGCATATAAGCAAATTTAGTACTACTAGTATTGTTATTATAAATGTTATTGTTATTAATATGACGACTAAAGACAACTCTATAACTTTAGTGACTTTTATGTCTCCTCCTTTTTTCTCTACTAAAGTGTTAGACACAATTAATTTAGTTTAATTTCAGTTTTTCAAACATTTTATTTTAAAGCAAATTTTTGTTAAAGATTATTTATATCCAACTCTATAACTCGCTTATGGTTGGTCCTACAAAAAAATGCAAATAACTATTTTGTAGGAAATTTTATCAGCTTTAATTTTAGTAAAAAGATAAAAATTGATAGGAGTAACTGTTTTCGAGATATGAGCAAGAAACCAAAAAACTGTTACCTTAATTAAGCGTTTGCATATAAGCAAATTTAGTACTATTAGTATTATTATTATTAATGTTATTGTTATTAATATGACGACTAAAGACGACTCTGAAACATTTAGTGACTTTTATGTCTTCTCCTTTTTCCTCTACTAAAGTGTTAGACACAATTAATTTAGTTTAATTTCAGTTTTTCAAACATTTTATTTTAAAGCAAATTTTTGTTTAATATTATTTATATCCAACTCTATAACTTGCTTATGCTTGGTCCTACAAGAAAAATGTAAATAACTATTTTGGTGTTTTCGAGATATAAGCAAAAAACCAAAGTGAAAACTGTTACAGTTACTGAAAAAAATGTAATTCAGTTTTCAATGTTTGAGACGAAGACGAAAATGCAGCATTTAAAAAAGACTCTGAAGACTTCAGTGACTTTTATGTCACCTCCTTTTTCTTCTAATAAAGTATTGGACCCAATAAATTAAGTGTATTTTAAATCACAAGACATTTTCTGTTAAAGCACTTTTTTTTAAATATTAATTATTTTCAAACTTATATCTCGCTTATGGTTAGTCCTACATAAAAAATGCAAATAAATATTTTGTAGAAAATTTTATCAGCTTTAATTTTAGTAAAAAGATAAAAATTGATAGGAGTAACTATTTTCGAGATATAAGCAAGAAACTGTTATCTTAATTAAGCGCTTGCATATAAGCAAATTTAGTAATATTAGTATTATTATTATTAATGTTATTGTTATTAATATGACGACTAAAAACGACTCTCAAGACTTTGGTGACTTTTATGTCTTCTCCTTTTTTCTATACTAAAGTGTTAGACTTAATTTATTTAGTTTAATTTCGGTTTTTCAAACATTTTATTTTAAAGCAAATTTTTGTTAATGATTATTTATATCCAACTCTATAACTCGCTTATGGTTGGTCTTTCAAAAAAAATGCAATTAACTATTTTGTAGGAAATTTTATCAGCTTTAATTTTGAAAAAAAGGTAAAAATTGATAGGAGTAACTGGTTTCGAGATATAAGCAAAAAACCAATAAGAAAACTGTAACTGTTACTGAACAAAAATGTAATTCAGTTTTCAATATTTGAGACTAAGACAAAAATGCAGCATTTAAAAACGACTCTGAAGACTTCACTGACTTTTATGTCACCTCCTTTTTCTTCTAATAAAGTATTGGACCCAATAAATTAAGTGTATTTTAAATCACAAGACATTTTCTGTTAAAACACTTTTTTTTAATTATTAATTATTTTTAAACTTATATCTCGCTTATGGTTAGTCCTACATGAAAAATGCAAATAATTATTTTGTAGGAAATTTTATCAGCTTTAATTTTAGTGAAAAGATAAAAATTGATAGGAGTAACTGTTTTCGAGATATAAGCAAGAAACCAAAAAACTGTTACCTTAATTAAGGGCTTGCATATAAGCAAATTTAGTACTAAAAACAACTTTGAAGACTTTGGTGACTTTTATGTCTTCTTCTTTTTCCTCTACTAAAGTGTTAGACACAATTAATTTAGTTTAATTTCGGTTTTTCAAACATTTTATTTTAAAGCAAATTTTTGTTAAAGATTATTTATATCCAACTCTATAACTCGCTTATGGTTGGTCCTACAAAAAAAATGCGAATAACTATTTTGTAGAAAATTTAATAGCTTTAATT
Organism: Tribolium castaneum; assembly: GCF_031307605.1. Taxonomy (NCBI): domain Eukaryota; kingdom Metazoa; phylum Arthropoda; class Insecta; order Coleoptera; family Tenebrionidae; genus Tribolium; species Tribolium castaneum. Next base: position 2,255,524 of record NW_026986634.1, on the reverse strand, counting down.
TTGAAAAAAAGATAAAAATTGATAGGAGTAACTGTTTTCAAGATATAAGCAAAAAACCAATAAGAAAACTGTAACTGTTACTGAACAAAAATGTAATTCAGTTTTCAATGTTTGAGACGAAGACGAAAATGCAGCATTTACTGTCACCTCCTTTTTCTTCTAATTAAGTATTGGACCCATAAAATTAAGTGTATTTTAAATCACAAAACATTTTCTGTTAAATCACATTCTTTTTTAATTATTAATTATTTTCAAACTTATATCTCGCTTATGGGTAGTTCTACATAAAAAATGCAAATAACTATTTTGTAGGAAATTTTATCACCTTTAATTTTGATGAAAAGGTAAAAATTGATAGGAGAAACTGTTTTCGAGATATAAGCAAAAAACAAAAAAACTGTTACCTTAATTAAGCGCTTGCATATAAGCAAATTTAGTACTACTAGTATTGTTATTATAAATGTTATTGTTATTAATATGACGACTAAAGACAACTCTAAGACTTTAGTGACTTTTATGTCTCCTCCTTTTTCCTCTACTAGAGTGTTAGACACAATTAATTTAGTTTAATTTCAGTTTTTCAAACATTTTATTTTAAAGCAAATTTTTGTTATATATTATTTATATCCAACTCTATAACTCGCTTATGGTTGGTCCTACAAGAAAAATGCAAATAACTATTTTGTAGAAAATTTTATCAGCATTAATTTTGAATGAAAGATAAAAATTGATAGGAGTAACTGTTTTCGAGATATAAGCAAAAAACCAAAGTGAAAACTGTAACAGTTACTGAACAAAAATGTATGTCAGTTTTCAATGTTTGAGACGAAGACGAAAATGCAGCATTTACTGTCACCTCCTTTTTCTTCTAATTAAGTATTGGACCCAATAAATTAAGTGTATTTTAAATCACAAGACATTTTCTGTTAAAGCAAATTTTTGTTATATATTATTTATATCCAACTCTATAACTCGCTTATGGTTGGTCCTACAAAAAAAATGCAAATAACGATTTTGTAGGAAATTTTATCAGCATTAGTTTTGAAAGAAAGATAAAAATTGATAGGAGTAACAGTTTTCGAGATATAAGCAAAAATCCAATAAGAAAACTGTAACTGTTACTGAACAAAAATATAATTCAGTTTTCAATGTTTGAGACAAAGACGAAAATGCAGCATTTAAAATCGACTCTGAAGACTTCAGTGACTTTAATGTCACCTCCTTTTTCTTCTAATAAAGTATTGGACCCAATAAATTAAGTGTATTTTAAATCACAAGGCATTTTCTGTTAAAGCACTTTTTTTTTAAATATCAATTATTTTCAAACTTATATCTCGCTTATGGTTAGTCCTACATGAAAAATGCAAATAACTATTTTGTTGGAAATTTTGTCAGCTTTAATTTTAGTAAAAAGATAAAAATTGATAGGAGTAACTGTTTTCGAGATATAAGCAAGAAACCAAAAAACTGTTACCTTAATTAAGCGCTTGCATATAAGCAAATTTAGTACTAAAAACAACTCTGAAGACTTTGGTAACTTTTATGTCTTTTCCTTTTTCCTCTACTAAAGTGTTAGACCCAATTAATTTAGTTTAATTTCGGTTTTTCAAACATTTTATTTTAAAACAAATTTTTGTTAAAGATTATTTATAGTTTGCATATAAGCAAATTTAGTACTATTAGTATTATTATTATTAATGTTATTGTTATTAATATGACGATTAAAGACAACTTTGAAACCTTTAGTGACTTTTATGTCTTCTCTTTTTCTTCTACTAAAGTGTTAGACACAATTAATTTAGTTTAATTTCAGTATTTCAAACATTTTATTTTAAAGCAAATTTTTGTTAAATATTATTTATATCCATCTCTATAACTCGCTTATGCTTGGTCCTACAAGAAAAATGCAAATAACTATTTTGTAGAAAATTTTATCATCTTTAATTTTAGTAAAAAGATAAAAATTGATAGGAGTAACTGTTTTCGAGATAAAAGCAAGAAACCAAAAAACTGTTACCTTAATAAAGCGCTTGCATATAAGCAAATTTAGTACTATTAGTATTATTATTATCAATGTTATTGTTATTAATATGACGACTAAAAACGACTCTGAAGACTTTTGTGACTTTTATGTCTTCTCATTTTTCCTATACTAAAGTGTTAGACTCAATTAATTTAGTTTAACTTCGGTTTTTCAAACATTTTATTTTAAAGCAAATTTTTGTTAAAGATTATTTATATCCAACTCTATAACTCGCTTATGGTTGGTCTTACAAAAGAAATGCAAATAACTATTTTGTAGAAAATTTTATCAGCTTTAATTTTGAGAGAAAGATAAAAATTGATAGGAGTAATTGTTTTCGAGATATAAGAAAAAACCAAAGTGAAAACTGTTACAGTTACTGAACAAAAATGTAATTCAGTTTTCAATGTTTGAGACGAAGACGAAAATGCAGCATTTAAAAACGACTCTGAAGACTTCAGTGACTTTTATGTCACCTCCATTTTCTTCTAATAAAGTATTCGACCCAATAAATTAAGTGTATTTTAAATCACAAGACATTTTCTGTTAAAGCACTTTTTTTTTAAATATTAATTATTTTCAAACTTATATCTCGCTTATGGTTAGTCCTACATAAAAAATGCAAATAACTATTTTGTAGGAAATTTTATCAGCTTTAATTTTAGTAAAAAGATAAAAATTGATAGGAGTAACTGTTTTCGAGATATAAGCAAGAAACCAAAAAACTGTTACCTTAATTGAGGGCTTGCATATAAGCAAATTTAGTACTAAAAACAACTCTGAAGACTTTGGTGACTTTTATGTCACCTCCTTTTTCTTCTAATAAAGTATTGGACCCATTAAATTAAGTGTATTTTAAATCACAAGACATTTTCTGTTAAAGCACTTTTTCTTTAAATATTAATTATTTTCAAACTTATATCTCGCTTATGGTTAGTCCTACATGAAAAATGCAAATAACTATTTTGTAGAAAATTTTATCAGCTTTAATTTTAGTAAAAAGATAAAAATTGATAGTAGTAACTGTTTTCGAGATATAAGCAAGAAACCAAAAAACTGTTACCTTAATTAAGCGTTTGCATATAAGCAAATTTAGTACTACTAGTATTATTATTATTAATGTTATTGTTATTAATATGACGATTAAAGACAACTTTGAAACCTTTAGTGACTTTTATGTCTTCTCCTTTTTCCTCTACTAAAGTGTTAGACACAATTAATTTAGTTTAATTTCAGTATTTCAAACATTTTATTTTAAAGCAAATTTTTGTTAAATGTTATTTATATCCATCTCTATAACTCGCTTATGCTTGGTCCTACAAGAAAAATGCAAATAACTATTTTGTAGGAAATTTTATCAGCTTTAGTTTTAGTAAAAAGATAAAAATTGATAGGAGTAACTGTTTTCGAGATATAAGCAAGAAACCAAAAAACTGTTACCTTAATAAAGCGCTTGCATATAAGCAAATTTAGTGCTATTAGTATTATTATTATTAATGTTATTATTATTAATATGACGACTAAAAACGACTCTGAAGACTTTGGTGACTTTAATGTCTTCTCCTTTTTCTTATACTAAAGTGTTAGACTCAATTAATTTAGTTTAATTTCGGTTTTTCAAACATTTTATTTTAAAGCAAATTTTTGTTAAAGATTATTTATATCCAACTCTATAACTCGCTTATGGTTGGTCTTACAAAAGAAATGCAAATAACTATTTTGTAGGAAATTTTATCAGCTTTAATTTTGAAAGAACGATAAAAATTGATAGGAGTAATTGTTTTTGAGATATAAGCAAAAAACCAAAGTGAAAACTGTTACAGTTACTGAAAAAAATGTAATTCAGTTTTAAATGTCTGAGACGAAGACGAAAATGCAGCATTTAAAAACGACTCTGAAGACTTCAGTGACTTTTATGTCACCTCCTTTTTCTTCTAATAAAGTATTGGACCCAATAAATTAAGTGTATTTTGAATCACGAGACATTTTCTGTTATAGCACTTTTTTTTTAAATATTAATTATTTTCAAACTTATATCTCGCTTATGGTTAGTCCTACATAAAAAATGCAAATAACTATTTTGTAGGAAATTTTATCAGCTTTAATTTTAGTTAAAAGATAAAAATTGATAGGAGTAACTGTTTTCGAGATATAAGCAAGAAACTGTTACTTAATTAAGCGCTTGCATAAAAGCAAATTTAGTAATATTAGTATTATTATTATTAATGTTATTGTTATTAATATGACGACTGAAAACGACTCTCAAGACTTTGGTGACTTTTATGTCTTCTCATTTTTCCTCTACTAAAGTGTTAGTCTTAATTAATTTAGTTTAATTTCGGGTTTTCAAACATTTTATTTTAAAGCAAATTTTTGTTAAAGATTAGTTATATCCAACTCTATAACTCGCTTATGGTTGGTCCTACAAGAAAAATGCAAATAACTTTTTTGTAGGAAATTTTATCGGCTTTAATTTTGAAAGAAAGATAAAAATTGATAGGAGTAACTGTTTTCGAGATATAAGCAAAAAACCAATAAGAAAACTGTAACTGTTACTGAACAAAAATATAATTCAGTTTTCAATGTTTGAGACAAAGACGAAAATGCAGCATTTAAAATCGACTCTGAAGACTTCAGTGACTTTTATGTCACCTCCTTTTTCTTCTAATAAAGTATTGGACCCATTAAATTAAGTGTATTTTAAATCACAAGACATTTTCTGTTAAAGCACTTATTTTTTAAATATTAATTATTTTCAAATTTACATCTCGCTTATGGTTAGTCCTACATGAAAAATGCAAATAACTATTTTGTAGGAAATTTTATCAGCTTTAATTTTAGTGAAAAGATAAAAATTGATAGGAGTAACTGTTTTCCAGATATAAGCAAGAAACCAATAAGAAAACTGTAACTGTTACTGAACAAAAATGTAATTCAGTTTTCAATGTTTGAGACGAAGACAAAAATGCAGCATTTAAAAACGACTCTAAAGACTTCAGTGACTTTTATGTCACCTCCTTTTTCTTCTAATAAAGTATTGAACCCAATAAATTAAGTGTATTTTAAATCACAAGACATTTTCTGTTAAAACACTTTTTTTAATTATTAATTATTTTCAAACTTATATCTCGCTTATGGTTAGTTCTACATGAAAAATGCAAATAACTATTTTGTAGGAAATTTTATCAGCTTTAATTTTAGTTAAAAGATAAAAATTGATAGGAGTAACTGTTTTCGAGATATAAGCAAGAAACTGTTACTTAATTAAGCGCTTGCATAAAAGCAAATTTAGTAATATTAGTATTATTATTATTAATGTTATTGTTATTAATATGACGACTAAAAACGACTCTCAAGACTTTGGTGACTTTTATGTCTTCTCATTTTTCCTCTACTAAAGTGTTAGTCTTAATTAATTTAGTTTAATTTCGGGTTTTCAAACATTTTATTTTAAAGCAAATTTTTGTTAAAGATTAGTTATATCCAACTCTATAACTCGCTTATGGTTGGTCCTACAAGAAAAATGCAAATAACTTTTTTGTAGGAAATTTTATCGGCTTTAATTTTGAAAGAAAGATAAAAATTGATAGGAGTAACTGTTTTCGAGATATAAGCAAAAAACCAATAAGAAAACTGTAACTGTTACTGAACAAAAATATAATTCAGTTTTCAATGTTTGAGACAAAGACGAAAATGCAGCATTTAAAATCGACTCTGAAGACTTCAGTGACTTTTATGTCACCTCCTTTTTCTTCTAATAAAGTATTGGACCCATTAAATTAAGTGTATTTTAAATCACAAGACATTTTCTGTTAAAGCACTTATTTTTTAAATATTAATTATTTTCAAATTTACATCTCGCTTATGGTTAGTCCTACATGAAAAATGCAAATAACTTTTTTGTAGGAAATTTTATCGGCTTTAATTTTGAAAGAAAGATAAAAATTGATAGGAGTAACTGTTTTCGAGATATAAGCAAAAAACCAATAAGAAAACTGTAACTGTTACTGAACAAAAATATAATTCAGTTTTCAATGTTTGAGACAAAGACGAAAATGCAGCATTTAAAATCGACTCTGAAGACTTCAGTGACTTTTATGTCACCTCCTTTTTCTTCTAATAAAGTATTGGACCCATTAAATTAAGTGTATTTTAAATCACAAGACATTTTCTGTTAAAGCACTTATTTTTTAAATATTAATTATTTTCAAATTTACATCTCGCTTATGGTTAGTCCTACATGAAAAATGCAAATAACTATTTTGTAGGAAATTTTATCAGCTTTAATTTTAGTGAAAAGATAAAAATTGATAGGAGTAACTGTTTTCCAGATATAAGCAAGAAACCAATAAGAAAACTGTAACTGTTACTGAACAAAAATGTAATTCAGTTTTCAATGTTTGAGACGAAGACAAAAATGCAGCATTTAAAAACGACTCTAAAGACTTCAGTGACTTTTATGTCACCTCCTTTTTCTTCTAATAAAGTATTGAACCCAATAAATTAAGTGTATTTTAAATCACAAGACATTTTCTGTTAAAACACTTTTTTTAATTATTAATTATTTTCAAACTTATATCTCGCTTATGGTTAGTTCTACATGAAAAATGCAAATAACTATTTTGTAGGAAATTTTATCAGCTTTAATTTTAGTTAAAAGATAAAAATTGATAGGAGTAACTGTTTTCGAGATATAAGCAAGAAACTGTTACTTAATTAAGCGCTTGCATAAAAGCAAATTTAGTAATATTAGTATTATTATTATTAATGTTATTGTTATTAATATGACGACTAAAAACGACTCTCAAGACTTTGGTGACTTTTATGTCTTCTCATTTTTCCTCTACTAAAGTGTTAGTCTTAATTAATTTAGTTTAATTTCGGGTTTTCAAACATTTTATTTTAAAGCAAATTTTTGTTAAAGATTAGTTATATCCAACTCTATAACTCGCTTATGGTTGGTCCTACAAGAAAAATGCAAATAACTTTTTTGTAGGAAATTTTATCGGCTTTAATTTTGAAAGAAAGATAAAAATTGATAGGAGTAACTGTTTTCGAGATATAAGCAAAAAACCAATAAGAAAACTGTAACTGTTACTGAACAAAAATATAATTCAGTTTTCAATGTTTGAGACAAAGACGAAAATGCAGCATTTAAAATCGACTCTGAAGACTTCAGTGACTTTTATGTCACCTCCTTTTTCTTCTAATAAAGTATTGGACCCATTAAATTAAGTGTATTTTAAATCACAAGACATTTTCTGTTAAAGCACTTATTTTTTAAATATTAATTATTTTCAAATTTACATCTCGCTTATGGTTAGTCCTACATGAAAAATGCAAATAATTATTTTGTAGGAAATTTTATCAGCTTTAATTTTAGTGAAAAGATAAAAATTGATAGGAGTAACTGTTTTCCAGATATAAGCAAGAAACCAATAAGAAAACTGTAACTGTTACTGAACAAAAATGTAATTCAGTTTTCAATGTTTGAGACGAAGACAAAAATGCAGCATTTAAAAACGACTCTAAAGACTTCAGTGACTTTTATGTCACCTCCTTTTTCTTCTAATAAAGTATTGAACCCAATAAATTAAGTGTATTTTAAATCACAAGACATTTTCTGTTAAAACACTTTTTTTTAATTATTAATTATTTTCAAACTTATATCTCGCTTATGGTTAGTTCTACATGAAAAATGCAAATAACTATTTTGTAGAAAATTTTATCACCTTTAATTTTGGTGAAAAAGTAAAAATTGATAAGAGTAACTGCTTTCGAGATATAAGCAAAAAACAAAAAAACTGTTACCTTAATTAAGCGCTTGCATATAAGCAAATTTAGTACTACTAGTATTGTTATTATAAATGTTATTGTTATTAATATGACGACTAAAGACAACTCTAAGACTATAGTGACTTTTATGTCTCCTCCTTTTTCCTCTACTAAAGTGTTAGACACAATTAATTTAGTTTAATTTCAGTTTTTCAAACATTTTATTTTAAAGCAAATTTTTGTTAAATATTAAAAACTATAAAATGGCTTAGATTGCCTAAAAACACAGATCACACATGATCTTTTGCATAGAAATGAGAAAACGCTCATGTAACACACAAAATAAGCTCCATTTTTCCTTATTAAAAGTATTATTATAATTATTACTTATGTTACTATTACTATTATTATTATTATTATTATTATTATTATTATTATTATTATTATTATTATTATTATTACTATTATTATTATTATTATTATTATTATTTTTATTATTATTATTAATATTATTATTATTAAAAACCGATTATAACTTTTGTATAGTAAATGTTTTTATACCAGTTTTAAAATGAGTTATTAATTTTAGACAATTTCTTGCCTAAAAACACAGATCACAGATGATCTCTTGCATAGAAATGAGAAAACGCTCAGATAACACAAAATAAGCATCATTTTTGCTTAGAAAAACTAAGCTTTAATTTAGAAAGAAATTCATTATTATAAGTATTATTATCATTATTATTATTATTATTATTATTATTATTATTATTATTATTATTATTATTATTATTATTATTATTATTATTATTATTATTATTATTATTATTATTATTATTATTAACTTTTGAATAGTAAATGTTTTTATACCAGTTTTAAAATGAGTTATTAATTTTATTCAATTTCTTGCCTCAAAACACAGATCACAGATGATCTCTTGCATAGAAATGAGAAAACGCTCATATAACACACAAAATAAGCTTCATTTTTGCTTAGAAAACTAAGCTTACTTTTATTACTATTATTATTATTATTACTGTTATTATTATTATTATTATTATTATTATTATTATTATTATTATTATTATTATTATTATTATTATTATTAACTTTTGTATAGTAAATGTTTTTATACCAGTTTTAAAATGAGTTATTAATTTTAGACAATTTCTTGCCTAAAAACACAGATCACAGATGATTTCTTGCATAGAAATGAGAAAACGCTCATATAACACACAAAATAAGCTTCATTTTTGCTTAGAAAACTAAGCTTACTTTTATTACTATTATTATTTTCATTATTATTATTATTAATATTGTTATTATTATTACTATTATTATTATTATTATTATTATTATTATTATTATTATTATTATTATTATTATTATTATTATTATTATTATTGTTATTATTATTATTATTAAAAACATATTAAACAGACAGAAAACGTCGTATTCTGACACAAAAAAACGAATTACGTTATAGACTTGACGAGAACGGCGTATCTCGGACTCTTATAAGACTCTTATAGGGTCAAAAAGTATAAGTGTGGATTAAGGACATATCGGTTGGTAGATTCGGTTATTAATTTTGCGCTTATCGATATCAGTCACAAAACATAGATCTATGAGTTTGCGGCCGACAAAGAATAATATTCCGAGCACGTGATCGGTATAAGAGAATCACTTTTCTCCTATCTACTTGTCCAGCGTAGATAGAATAGTATTTTTTATTTCTTTAATAATTTTTAATTTCCTACATTTTTTTAAATCTTTGTTATATAATATTTTAATCCATTAAAATTTAATTTCGGGGAAACCCCTTTTTCTTTCCTTTCTTTTTTTTCCCCCTCTAGTTGGGGTTATACAACTAGTGGCGCCCAATAACTTCGGTTTATAGTTCTTTGTGATCACCCACGCCCAACACCCAGAGCCGGCTGGCACCAACTTGTGTTACTTAGGTAACATATTTTGGCGCCCAACGTGGGGCCACGTTTTCTGAATTGTGTGGGAATTTGTCGTTGAGTTAGAAATATTCGGGTTGGCCGTTCTGGTCGTTATTACTGTTAAAAGATGGATCCACATCGGTTAGGTCGTGATGAATTAAGATATGAGCTATTAGTAAGGGGTTTTTCCGATGTTAGGGCAGAAACATTGAGCTCGTTGCGGAGGAAATTGTCTGAGCTGCTGCGTACCGAGTCATTCGGGGAACTCGTCTTAGATAGTAGCGTAAAGTTAGATAGGGTGGATGAATTAAGAATTGTCAACACGAAAGTGGTTGAATTAAAGCATTCGTTGGAAGCCGTAGCGCGCTTGCAAAAAAATAGTAATGACCACCGAGTTTTTGAAAGCAAGTTACGCCATCTGTACGGTCGGGTAATTCGGGTGCAGCAGTCTCTTAGCTCGGAAACACCTGACGAAGCTGTCGAAAACGCTATCGCCAACATCCTTCAGGAATTGGATGACATAGACATGTCCCTGAACTTAAAACTCTCGAGTGCCGACCCTTCTGTAGCGATGGGAAGTTTGCCATCCCCAATAGTGGAGGGCGCCCAGGGTTTGCCGGTTCAGGTTCGTAGTCATCCACAACCACCAGTACCGGTTTATAAATGGGGCATCACTTTTACCGGAGAGAAGGACGGACTAAGCGTGAATGCGTTTATTGAACGGGTGGAGGAGTACCGAGTGGCACGCTCCTGTACCGAGGCCCAACTGACCGACTCAATTATAGATTTGTTGGGAGGTAGCGCCCTCATTTGGTACCGGTCGGTTCGGGCGGAAATTTCGACATGGACGGATTTTGTGCAACGGTTGCGGGCGGAGTTTTTGCCCTTCGATTACGAAACGGATTTATGGGGCGAGATCCGATCACGGGTTCAAAGCTCGTCTGAACGCGTGGGCAACTATTTCGCTTGCATGGTGAATTTATTTAATCGTCTCCCCACAAAACCTACCGAGGAAGAGAAACTAAAAGTATTGCGTCGGAATATTTCCCCATATTATATCCGCGGTCTCGGGCTGAGCGATGTAACGAGCGTCCAGCACCTCTTAGAACTTTGCAAAAAGCTGGAAGTTTCTAAGCAATATGCTTCTGTCACTCGTCTTCGGACGGACCTGTCGAAGGTGGAGTGTATGGTCGATTATCCCACCCCCAAAAATGTCCGAGAAGTGCGGCGATTTATAGGGCTTGCTTCATGGTATAGGCGGTTCATTAAAGATTTTTCGACTATATTATCCCCTTTGGCCAAACTTACTCGTAAATCGCAAAAGTTCGTCTGGTCAAAAGAAGCAGAGGAGGCTTTTTGCAAAATTAAACAGTGTCTCGTAACTGCGCCGATCCTGGCGTGTCCAGATTTCTCCTTGCCGTTTATTCTTCAATGTGACGCGTCACAAGTCGGGTTAGGTTGTGTCCTTAGTCAGAATTTTTCGGACGGCGAGAAAGTCATAGCTTACGCTAGTCGGTCTCTGACCCACGGTGAGTCTCGGTTCTCAACAACGGAGCTCGAATGTCTCGCGGTATTGTGGGGAATAGAAAAATTTCGGCCCTATATTGAGGGGACTAAGTTTAGTGTGATAACCGATCACTTCTCTTTACTGTGGCTCCATAAACTCCAAAATCCTTCAGGTAGATTAGCTCGTTGGTCGTTAAGGTTACAAGGTTACGAGTTCGACATTATTCATCGAAAAGGGAAATCCCATGTGGTGCCAGATGCTTTATCGCGGGCGGTTGAATACATTGATGTTTCTCGGGCGGACCAGGACGACTGGTACAAAGACTTAATACGAAAAGTCACTTCTTCTCCCAATGAATATCCCAAGTGGTGTGTTAGAAACGAAAAACTTTATAAATTAGCTCGTTCTGGACCATGCTCGTCTAATCCGGATAGCGAGTGGAAGCTAGTTGTCCCAAAATCGTGTCGCGAAGCCGTTTTGATAGAGCAACATGATGAACCAACTGCAGGTCATTTGGGGTATTTCAAAACGAAAAAACGCGTTGCTGCTTTATATTATTGGCCTAAAATGGATGCAGATATTGCTCGATACGTTCGTCGATGTGAGGTCTGTCAGAGCCAGAAACCCGAACAACGCCCCCCATACGGGAAGATGGGTAGAAGAGAAGTCTCGCAACCGTGGGAATTAGTATGTACGGACCTTATGGGTCCTTTTCCCCGATCCAAAAAGGGAAATCGGTTTATTTTGATTGTAGCTGATTGCTTTACCAAATATGTACTTCTGTTCGCATTAAAATCGGCAACGAGTAAAGAAGTCGCATATCACCTGGAAAACGATTTGTTTTTGGTATATGGAGTCCCAAATTTAATTATATGTGACAATGGGAAGCAGTACGTAAGTAAAAAGGTTAAAGACATGGTTGCGTCTTATGAGTCCAATATAACGTTTAATCCAAACTATCATCCGCAAGCCAATCCTAGCGAAAGGATCAACCGAGTCGCCAAAACTGCAATTAGGTGTTATCTAAAAGACTCTACGCACCAAGAATGGGACGCAAATTTAAGTAAGGTCGGTTTTGCGTTACGAACTGCGGTACATGAGGTCACGGGGTATAGTCCAGCTTATTTAAACTTTGGTAGAGAACTGTTTTTATCGGGAAAGCTCCATAAAATCTTCCAAACTAATGAAAAGGGTGATGTCATAGATTTTGCGGGGAGAGATAGTTTAGCTTGTCACGTAAAGGAATTGCAACAGCTATGCGATATAGTAAAAATGCGGTTAGATCAAGCGTACGCTCATAGTGCTAGGCGTTATAATTTACGGACTCGCCCCCTATCGTTAGAGAAAGGTCAAGTCGTCTGGAAGCGGAATTATGTTTTGTCGAAAGCGGGTGATAATTTTGCGGCCGGACTCGCCCCGAAGTTCGTCAAATGTATCGTACACCGTCGAGTTACGTCCAATGTGTATGAACTACTGGATTTTGAATCAAGGAAAAACCTTGGGTCGTGGCATGTTAAAGATTTGAAACTGAACCGCGGTGACGACTAAATTCTTCCTGGTGTGGGTCCATTTTTTTTTTGTAAGGGGGGGGTTGTTACGTTTGGAAAATCCACCCTGACTTAGAAGGGCGGGTCAGGGTGTAATTTTAATGCCCTTAACGGCGTCAGAGTGAACGGCTGACGTCGGAGCGTCAATGTTCCTGTTCCTTCTGTGATGTCCGCTTTTTTGTCAACCTTACAAAGAAATGTTTTTTTTTCTTCCTTATATGTGGCTCGGTGCGTCCCGCATTCAGTTGTGGGCAAACTTGAATGTCGCAGCCTTTTAGTGCCCACTGTCCTGAAAATGTTTCTGGTTAAAACCGTAGGTTGGTACCTTGATAACTTAGTTGGGAAAATCGTCGGAAATGCTATCCGTTAGGGCCGGATAGCCTCCTTATTTCCTTTTGCCTGCCCTAGGGGTTCCCATGTGGGCTATGGGGGCCTTAGTTTAATTGCCCATGTCATTGTTTACATTTTCTTATCTGTTTTGAATTTGAATCTAACCTGTAATTGTCAATCTTAGTTACCTTTCTAAACTCCCTAGTTTTCCTCTTATCTTCTGTTTAGCGCGTAAATTTTAAATTTTCGTTTCCGTTTCACTTTTTTTTGAGTCTCGTTCTTTAAAACTCCGAACGGAAATCGTTCTAGCACTTTTGTCCTAGCTCCGTTGTGGGAGTCATCTCGAGTGATCAGATTTTAGATCATCTCACATTATTGTGGAGATTTGCGGTCATCGAGTGTGAAAATTTAAGTATCGTATGGAGTGATTCGTTGTGAGTGCAGCTTCACTAAGATTTTCGTGGTAAATGCTCGCACCATCGCCGTAGCCGAATAGTCGGATTCGCAGGACAAAATTCTTTTGCTAACACGAGGAAGCCGCCCAACATCAAAGGCTTCAAATTGGGGGGGAGTCAAACCTTCGAGGGGACCTAACATCCCATCATCTCTCGTTCCGGACGTGGTCCTTCGCCGTTATCACCAAACCCGCCATCTGCGAGGTCAACAGCTACCTCTGAGGGAGCCCCTCATCGAAAAGACGGTCAGGCAAGCCTTTGTTAATTACGGACGCGCCGGAACCCCCTAACCTCGAGCCTTTTTGCTGTCTCGTGTGTTCTCTTTCTTCCAATTTTTTTTGTTTGATCGCCTCACGATCAAAGGTAATGTTGCTGATCTCATTTTGTAATTTAATATATATAATTTCGTTGTAAATCGTCTCTGGACATATCGGTTGGTAGATTCGGTTATTAATTTTGCGCTTATCGATATCAGTCACAAAACATAGATCTATGAGTTTGCGGCCGACAAAGAATAATATTCCGAGCACGTGATCGGTATAAGAGAATCACTTTTCTCCTATCTACTTGTCCAGCGTAGATAGAATAGTATTTTTTATTTCTTTAATAATTTTTAATTTCCTACATTTTTTTAAATCTTTGTTATATAATATTTTAATCCATTAAAATTTAATTTCGGGGAAACCCCTTTTTCTTTCCTTTCTTTTTTTTCCCCCTCTAGTTGGGGTTATACAACTAGTGGCGCCCAATAACTTCGGTTTATAGTTCTTTGTGATCACCCACGCCCAACACCCAGAGCCGGCTGGCACCAACTTGTGTTACTTAGGTAACACAACCATAAGCGAGTTATAGAGTTGGATATAAATAATCTTCAACAAAAATTTGCTTTAAAATAAAATGTTTGAAAAACCGAAATTAAACTAAATTAATTGAGTCTAACACTTTAGTATAGGAAAAAGGAGAAGACATAAAAGTCACCAAAGTCTTGAGAGTCGTTTTTAGTCGTCATATTAATAACAATAACATTAATAATAATAATACTAATAGTACTAAATTTGCTTATATGCAAGCGCTTTATTAAGGTAACAGTTTTTTGGTTTCTTGCTTATATCTCGAAAACAGTTACTCCTATCAATTTTTATTTTTTTACTAAAATTAAAGCTGATAAAATTTCCTACAAAATAGTTATTTGCATTATTCTTGTAGGACCAAGCATAAGCGAGTTATAGAGATGGATATAAATAATATTTAACAAAAATTTGCTTTAAAATAAAATGTTTGAAATACTGAAATTAAACTAAATTAATTGTGTCTAACACTTTAGTAAAGGAAAAAGAAGAAGACATAAAAGTCACTAAAGGTTTCAGAGTCGTTTTTAATCGTCATATTAATAACAATAACATTAATAATAATAATACTAATAGTACTAAATTTGCTTATATGCAAACGCTTAATTAAGTTAACAGTTTTTTGGTTTCTTGCTTATATCTCGAAAACAGTTACTCCTATCAATTTTTAACTTTTTACTAAAATTAAAGCTGATAAAATTTCCTACAAAATAGTTATTTGCATTATTCTTGTAAGACCAAGCATAAGCGAGTTATAGAGATGGATATAAATAATATTTAACAAAAATTTGCTTTAAAATAAAATGTTTGAAATACTGAAATTAAACTAAATTAATTGTATCTAACACTTTAGTAGAGGAAAAAGAAAAAGACATAAAAGTCACTAAAGGTTTCAGAGTCGTCTTTAGTCGTCATATTAATAACAATAACATTAATAATAATAATACTAATAGTACTAAATTTGATTATATGCAAACGCGTAATTAAGGTAACAGTGTTTTGGTTTCTTGCTTATATCTCGAAAACAGTTACTCCTATCAATTTATATTTTTTCACTAAAATTAAAGCTGATAAAATTTCCTACAAAATAGTTATTTGCATTTTTCATGTAGGACAAACCATAAGCGAGATATAAGTTTGAAAATAATTAATATTTAAAAAAAAAGTGTTAACAGAAAATGTCTTGGGATTTAAAATACACTTAATTTATTGGGTCCAATAGTTTATTAGAAGAAAAAGGAGGTGACATAAAAGTCACTGAAGTCTTCAGAGTCGATTTTAAATGCTGCATTTTCGTCTTCGTCTCAAACATTGAAAACTGAATTACATTTTTGTTCAGTAACAGTTACAGTTTTCTTATTGGTTTTTTGCTTATATCTCGAAAACTGTTACTCCTATCAATTTTTATCTTTATTTCAAAATTAAAGCTGATAAAATTTCCTACAAAATCGTTATTTGCATTTTTCTTGTAGGACCAACCATAAGCGAGTTATAAAGTTGGATATAAATAATATTTAACAAAAATTTGCTTTAAAATAAAATGTTTGAAAAACTGAAATTAAACTAATTTAATTGTGTCTAACACTTTAGTAGAGGAAAAAGAAAAAGACATAAAAGTCACTAAAGGTTTCAGAGTCGTCTTTAGTCGTCATATTAATAACAATAACATTAATGATAATAATACTAATAGTACTAAATTTGCTTATATGCAAACGCTTAATTAAGATAACAGTGTTTTGGTTTCTTGCTTATATCTCGAAAACAGTTACTCCTATAAATTTTTATCTTTTTACTAAAACTAAAGCTGATAAAATTTTTTGGTTTCTTGCTTATATCTCGAAAACAATTACTCCTATCAATTTTTATCTTTTCACTAAAATTAAAGCTGATAAAATTTCCTACAAAATAGTTATTTGCATTTTTCATGTAGGACAAACCATAAGCGAGATATAAGTTTGAAAATAATTAATATTTAAAAAAAAAGTTTTAACAGAAAATGTCTTGGGATTTAAAATACACTTAATTTATTGGGTCCAATAGTTTATTAGAAGAAAAAGGAGGTGACATAAAAGTCACTGAAGTCTTCAGAGTCGATTTTAAATGCTGCATTTTCGTCTTCGTCTCAAACATTGAAAACTGAATTACATTTTTGTTCAGTAACAGTTACAGTTTTCTTATTGGTTTTTTGCTTATATCTCGAAAACTGTTACTCCTATCAATTTTTATCTTTATTTCAAAATTAAAGCTGATAAAATTTCCTACAAAATCGTTATTTGCATTTTTCTTGTAGGACCAACCATAAGCGAGTTATAGAGTTGGATATAAATAATATTTAACAAAAATTTGCTTTAAAATAAAATGTTTGAAAAACTGAAATTAAACTAATTTAATTGTGTCTAACACTTTAGTAGAGGAAAAAGAAAAAGACATAAAAGTCACTAAAGGTTTCAGAGTCGTCTTTAGTCGTCATATTAATAACAATAACATTAATGATAATAATACTAATAGTACTAAATTTGCTTATATGCAAACGCTTATTTAAGATAACAGTGTTTTGGTTTCTTGCTTATATCTCGAAAACAGTTACTCCTATAAATTTTTATCTTTTTACTAAAATTAAAGCTGATAAAATTTCCTACAAAATAGTTTGCATTTCTTTTGTAAGACCAACCATAAACGAGTTATAGAGTTGGATATAAATAATCTTCAACAAAAATTTGCTTTAAAATAAAATGTTTGAAAAACTGAAATTAAACTAAATTAATTGAGTCTAACACTTTAGTATAGGAAAAAGGAGAAGACATAAAAGTCACCAAAGTCTTCAGAGTCGTTTTTAGTCGTCATTTTAATAACAATAACATTAATAATAAAAATACTAATAGTACTAAATTTGCTTATATGCAAGCGCTTTATTAAGGTAACAGTTTTTTGGTTTCTTGCTTATATCTCAAAAACAGTTACTCCTATCAATTTTTATCTTTTTACTAAAATTAAAGCTGATAAAATTTCCTACAAAATAATTATTTGCATTTTTCTTGTAGGACCAAGCATAAGCGAGTTATAGAGATGGATATAAATAATATTTAACAAAAATTTGCTTTAAAATAAAATGTTTGAAATACTGAAATTAAACTAAATTAATTGTGTCTAACACTTTAGTAGAGGAAAAAGAAGAAGACATAAAAGTCACTAAAGGTTTCAGAGTCGTCTTTAGTCGTCATATTATTAACAATAACATTAATAATAATAATACTATTAGTACTAAATTAGCTTATATGCAAACGCTTAATTAAGGTAACAGTTTTTTGGTTTCTTGCTTATATCTCGAAAACAGTTACTCCTATCAATTTTTATCTTTTTTTCAAAATTAAAGCTGATAAAATTTCCATCAAAATAGTTATTTGCATTTTTTTGTAAGACCAACCATAAGCAAGTTATAGAGTTGGATATAAATATTCTTAAACAAAAATTTGCTTTAAAATAAAATGTTTGTAAAACCGATATTAAACTAAATTAATTGGGTCTAACACTTTAGTAGAGAAAAAAGGAGAAGACATAAAAGTCACCAAAGTCTTCAGAGTTGTTTTTAGTACTAAATTTGCTTATATGCAAACGCTTAATTAAGGTAACGGTTTTTTGGTTTCTTGCTTATATCTCGAAAACAGTTACTCCTATCAATTTTTATCTTTTTTTCAAAATTAAAGCTGATAAAATTTCCTACAAAAAAGTTATTTACATTTTTTTGTAAGACCAACCATAAGCAAGTTATAGAGTTGGATATAAATAATCATAAACAAAAATTTTCTTTAAAATAAAATGTTTGTAAAACCGATATTAAACTAAATTAATTGGGTCTAACACTTTAGTAGAGAAAAAAGGAGAAGACATAAAAGTCACCAAAGTCTTCAGAGTTGTTTTTAGTACTAAATTTGCTTATATGCAAGCGCTTATTTAAGGTAACAGTTTTTTGGTTTCTTGCTTATATCTCGAAAACAGTTACTCCTATCAATTTTTATGTTTTTACTAAAATTAAAGCTGATAAAATTTCCTACAAAATAGTAATTTGCATTTTTTATGTAGGACTAACCATAAGCAAGATATAAGTTTGAAAATAATTAATATTTAAAAAAAAAGTGCTTTAACAGAAAATGACTTGTGATTTAAAATACACTTAATTTATTGGGTCCAATACTTTATTAGAAGAAAAAGGAGGTGACAGAAAGGTCACTGAAGTTTTTAGAGTCGTTTGTAAATGATGCATTTTCGTCTTCGTCTCAAACATTGAAAACTGAATTACATTTTTGTTCAGTAACTGTAACAGTTTTCACTTTGGTTTTTTGCTTATATCTCGAAAACGTTTACTCTTATCAATTTTTATCTTTCTTTCAAAATTAAAGCTGATAAAATTTCCTACAAAATAGTTAAATGCATTTCTTTTGTAAGACCTACCGTAAGCGAGTTAAAGAGTTAGATATAAATAATCTTTAACAAAAATTTGCTTTAAAATTAAGTGTTTGAAAAACTGAAATTAAACTAAATTAATTGTGTCTAACACTTTAGTAGAGGAAAAAGGAAAAGACATAAAAGCCACTAAAGGTTTCAGAGTCGCCTTTAGTTGTCATATTAATAACAATAACATTAATAATAATAATACTAATAGTACTATATTTGCTTATATGCAAGCGCTTAATTAAGGTAACAGTTTTTTGGTTTCTTGCTTATATCTCGAAAACAGTTACTCCTATCAATTTTTATCTTTTTACTAAAACTAAAGCTGATAAAATTTCCTACAAAATAGTTATTTGCATTTTACATGTAGGACTAACCATAAGCGAGATATAAGTTTGATAATAATTAATATTTAAAAAAAAAGTGCTTTAAGAGAAAATGCCATGTGATTTAAAAAAAAACATTTACTATACAAAAGTTATAATCGGTTTTTAATAATAATAATAATAATAGTAATAAAAGTAATAATAATAATAATAATAATAATAATAATAATAATAATAATACTTATAATAATGAATTTCTTTCTAAATTAAAGCTTAGTTTTTCTAAGGAAAAATGAAGCTTATTTTGTGTTATCTGAGCGTTTTCTCATTTCGATGCAAGAGATCATCTGTGATCTGTGTTTTTAGGCAAGAAATTGTCTAAAATTAAAAACTCATTTTAAAACTGGTATAAAAACATTTACTATACAAAAGTTATAGTCGGTTTTTAATAATAATAATATTACTAATTATTTTAATATTAATTTAGTTTAATTTCGGTTTTTCAAACATTTTGTTTTATATCAAATTTTTGTTAAAGATTATTTATATCCAACTCTATAACTCGCTTATAGTTGGTCCTACAAAAAAATGCAAAAAACTATTTTGAAAAAATTTTATCAGCTTTAATTTTGAAGGAAAGATAAAAATTGATAGAAGTAACTGTTTTCGAGATATAAGCAAAAAACCAAAGTGAAAACTGTAACAGTTACTAAACAAAAATGTAATTTAGTATTTAATGTTTGAGACGAAAACGAAAATGCAGCATTTACTGTCACCTCCTATTTCTTCTAATTAAGTATTGGACCCAATAAATTAAGTGTATTTTAAATCACAAGACATTTTCTGTTAAAGCACATTTTTTTTAATTATTAATTATTTTTAAACTTATATCTTGCTTATGGTTAGTTCTACATGAAAAATGCAAATAACGATTTTGAAGGAAATTTTATCAGCTTTAATTTTGGTGAAAAGTTAAAAACTGATAGGAGTAACTGTTTTCGAGATATAAGCAAACAACAAAAAAACTGTTACCTTAATTAAGCGCTTGCATATAAGCAAATTTAGTACTAATAGTATTGTTATTATTAATGTTATTGTTATTAATATGACGACTAAAGACGATTCTGAAGACTTTAGTGACTTTTATGTCTCCTCCTTTTTCCTCTACTAAAGTGTTAGACACAATTATTTTAGTTTAATTTCGGTTTTTCAAACATTTTATTTTAAAGCAAATTTTTGTTAAATATTAAAAACTATAAAATGGCTTAGATTGCCTAAAAACACAGATCACACATGATCTTTTGCATAGAAATGAGAAAACGCTCATGTAACACACAAAATAAGCTCTATTTTTTCTTATTAAAAGTATTATTAGTATTATTACTTATGTTACTATTACTATTATTATTATTATTATTATTATTATTACTATTATTATTATTATTATTATTATTATTATTATTATTATTATTATTATTATTAATATTATTATTATTAAAAACCGATTATAACTTTTGTATAGTAAATGTTTTTATACCAGTTTTAAAATAAGTTATTAATTTTAGACAATTTCTAGCCTAAAAACACAGATCACAGATGATCTCTTGCATAGAAATGAGAAAACGCTCAGATAACACAAAATAAGCATCATTTTTGCTTAGAAAAACTAAGCTTTAATTTAGAAAGAAATTCATTATTATAAGTATTATTATCATTATTATTATTATTATTATTATTATCATTATTATTATTATTATTATTATTAACTTTTGTATAGTAAATGTTTTTATACCAGTTTTAAAATGAGTTATTAATTTTATTCAATTTCTTGCCTAAAAACACAGATCACAGATGATCTCTTGCTTAGAAATGAGAAAACGCTCATATAACACACAAAATAAGCTTCATCTTTGCTTAGAAAACTAAGCTTACTTTTATTACTATTATTATTTTCATTATTATTATTATTATTATTATTACTATTATTATTATTTTTATTATTATTATTATTATTATTATTATTATTATTAATAACTTATATTAAACAGACAGAAAACGTCGTATTCTGACACAAAAAAACGAATTACGTTATAGACTTGACGAGAGCGGCGTATCTCGGACTCTTATAGGACTCTTATAGGGTCAAAAAGTATCAGTTTGGATTAAAACAAATTATTTTTGTTGAGTCTCAGTCTGAATTGTTTATCAGTTCAAACAAAAACGGCTTATTTTAGACGATCTTTTGCTTTGAACAAGAAAACTTACATCGAACAGACTAAAAACTTATTAATCTGGCATAAAAGAGCAATTTATGTATCACTTTGGATAAAGGCAGCTAATCCTATTCGTTTAATTGCTTAAAATAGACAAAATTGTTAATAAATCTAACAAAAACGCTGTATTCTAGCACAAAATACTAATTACATTATAGTTTCGACAAGAATAGCTTATTTGGAATGATTCTATGCTTCCAAACGAGTAAATTTTTATTAAACAGATGCCAAACATCATGTTTTGTCCTATAATGACATTTTATATTGCAGTTTGTATTAAAACAAAATATTTTCGTTGATTCTTTGTTAGAAGCAGCAAACTTAACATTAAAGAATCTGAAAACTTTGTATTCGGACACAAACCACCGAATTTTGTATTAGTTTAGACAAAAACGGTTGATTTTCGACAGTATTTTGCTTTGAACAAGAAAACTTATATGACTGACTGACAGACTGACGTTGTTGTTGTGTCAAAATAATTTATTTCGAATGATTCAATAGAGCGAAACAAGTAAACTTTTATAGGACAGATGCAAAATACTATATTACCACATAAATCGTTATTTTAAAGCAAAGTATTAGCTTTTGCACTTGTTCAATTAAAGTTTGCTTACTTCGAAGTATGTAGTCGTCCGAAATATTTTTTTTTTGTCAAAACTATAACGTAATTTGTTCTTTTGAGCTTGAATATAGAGTTTTCATTACGTTTTATAGTAGTTTACTCTACTCTAAGCATAGAATCAAACAGAGTAATCCGCTTTTGTAAAACTGATACATAATTTGCTCTTATTTTCGAGAATAAGACATTTTCAATATGTTTGATAAAATTTTTCTTGTTTATAGCAAGGAATCGTTTAAAATAAGCTGTATTTGCCTAAACTGATACGTAATTCGATATTTGTGCATGGATACGATGTTTTCAGTTTCTTTGACGTGAAATTTCTTGTTGCAAAAGGTAATAATTTGCTTTAAAACAACGCTTTATATGGTAATATGTGGTTTTGCATCTGCCCCATAAAAGTTCATTAGTTTCGAATCATAAAATCGTTTGAAATAAACAGTGCTGGTCAAAACTATAACGTAAATTATTTCTTTGAGACGAAATTTAAAGTTTTCATTAAGTTTTATACAAGTTTACTCTATTCTAAGTAAAGGAGTAATCAGGATAAATTGCTTTTATCTAGAGTAATATATAATTTGCAGTTTTCAGCCAGAATAAGACGTTTTTAATCTTTTTAATGTAAGTTTTTGTATTCAAAACAAAGGATCGTCTAAAGTAAGCAGTTTTTGTCCAGACTGAAGCGTAATTCCAATTTCTGTGCCTGAATAAGGGGTTTTCAGTTACTTTGATGTAAGGTTTCATGTTTGTAACAATGAATTAACGAAAATAATTGGTTTTTATCCAAACTGTGGCATGAATCGTTTTTAAAAGGCGAAATAAGATGTTTTTCCTCTGTACAGTAAAAGTTTACTCGTTTCAAAGCATAGAACCGTTTGAAATTAACAGCTCTCGTTAAGACTATAACGCAAATCTTTTGTTTTGTACTAAAATAAGACGTTTTTAGTCAGTTTGATATAAGTTTTCTTGTTCAAAGCAAAATATTGTCGAAAATCAACCGTTTTTGTCTAAACTGATACAAAATTCGGTGGTTTGTATCCGAATACAAAGTTTTCAGATTCTTTAATGTTAGGTTTGCTGCTTCTAACAAAGAATCAACGAAAATATTTTGTTTTAATACAAACTGCAATATAAAATGTCTTTATAGGACAAAACATGATGTTTGGCGTCTGTTTAATAAAAATTTACTCGTTTGGAAGCATAGAATCATTCCAAATAAGCTATTCTCGTCGAAACTATAATGTAATTAGTATTTTGTGCTAGAATACAGCGTTTTTGTTTGATTTATTAACAATTTTGTCTATTTTAAGCAATGAAACGAATAGGATTAGCTGCCTTTATCCAAAGTGATACATAAATTGCTCTTTTATGCCAGATTAATACGTTTTTAGTCTGTTCGATGTATGTTTTCATGTTCAAAGCAAAAGATCGTCTAAAATAAGCCTTTTTTGTTTGAACTGATGAACAATTCAGACTGAGAGTCAACAAAAATAATTTGTTTTAATCCAAACTGATACTTTTTGACCCTATAAGAGTCCTATAAGAGTCCGAGATACGCCGTTCTCGTCAAGTCTATAACGTAATTCGTTTTTTGTGTCAGAATACGACGTTTTCTGTCTGTTTAATATAATTTTTTAATAATAATAATAATAATAACAATAATAATAATAATAATAATAATAATAATAATAATAATAATAATAGTAATAATAATAATAATAATAATAATAATAATAATAATAATAATAATAATAATAATAATAATAATAATAATAATAATAATAATAATAATAATAATAGTAATAATAGTAATAATAATAATAATAATAATAATAATAATAATAGTAATAAAAGTAAGCTTAGTTTTCTAAGCAAAAATGAAGCTTATTTTGTGTGTTATATGAGCGTTTTCTCATTTCTATGCAAGAGATCATCTGTGATCTGTGTTTTTAGGCAAGAAATTGAATAAAATTAATAACTCATTTTAAAACTGGTATAAAAACATTTACTATACAAAAGTTAATAATAATAATAATAATAATAATAATAATAGTAATAATAACAATAATAATAGTAATAATAATAATAATAATAATAAAAATAATAATAATAGTAATAAAAGAAATAATAATAATAATAATAATAATAATAATAATAATAATAATAATGATAATAATACTTATAATAATGAATTTCTTTGTAAATTAAAGCTTAGTTTTTCTAAGCAAAAATGATGCTTATTTTGTGTTATCTGAGCGTTTTCTCCTTTCTATGCAAGAGATCATCTGTGATCTGTTTTTTTAGGCAAGAAATTGTCTAAAATTAATAACTCATTTTAAAACTGGTATAAAAACATTTACTATACAAAAGTTATAATCGGTTTTTAATAATAATAATATTAATAATAATAATAATAATAATAATAATAATAATAGTAATAATAATAATAGAAATAATAGTAATAATAATAATAATAATAGTAGTAATAAAAGTAAGCTTAGTTTTCTAAGCAAAAATGAAGCTTATTTTGTGTTATATGAGCTTTTCTCATTTCTATGCAAAAGATCATGTGTGATCTGTGTTTTTAGGCAATCTAAGCCATTTGATAGTTTTTAGGCAAGAAATTGGCTAAAATTAATAACTCATTTTAAAACTGGTATAAAAACATTTACTATACAAAAGTTAATAATAATAATAATAATAATAATAATAATAATAATAATAATAATAATACTAATAATAATAATAATAATAACAATAATAATAATAATAATAATAATAATAGTAATAGTAACAAAAGTAATAACAATAATAATACTTTTAATAAGAAAAAATGGAGCTTATTTTGTGTGTTACATGAGCGTTTTCTCATTTCTATGCAAAAGATCATGTGTGATCTGTGTTTTTAGGCAATCTAAGCCATTTAATAGTTTTTAATATTTAACAAAAATTTGCATTAAAATAAAATGTTTGAAAAACTGAAATTAAACTAAATTAAGTGTGTCTAACACTTTAGTAGAGAAAAAAGGAGGAGACATAAAAGTCACTAAAGTCTTAGAGTTGTCTTTAGTCGTCATATTAATAACAATAACATTTATAATAACAATACTAGTAGTACTAAATTTGCTTATATGCAAGCGCTTAATTAAGGTTACAGTTTTTTTGTTTTTTGCTTATATCTCGAAAACAGTTACTCCTATCAATTTTTACTTTTTCACCAAAATTAAGGTGATAAAATTTCCTACAAAATAGTTATTTGCATTTTTCATGTAGAACTAACCATAAGCGAGATATAAGTTTGAAAATAATTAATAATTAAAAAAAAGTGTTTCAACAGAAAATGTCTTGTGATTTATAAAATACACTTAATTTATTGGGTCCAATACTGTATTAGAAGAAAAAGGAGGTGACATAAAAGTCACTGAAGTCTTCAGAGTCGTTTTTAAATGCTGCATTTTTGTCTTCGTCTCAAACATTGAAAACTGAATTACATTTTTGTTCAGTAACAGTTACAGTTTTCTTATTGGTTTTTTGCTTATATCTCGAAAACAGTTACTCCTATCAATTTTTATCTTTCTTTCAAAATTAAAGCTGATAAAATTTCCAACAAAATAGTTATTTACATTTTTCTTGTAGGACCAAGCATAAACGAGTTATAGAGTTGGATATAAATAATATTTAACAAAAATTTGCTTTAAAATAAAATGCTTGAAAAACCCGAATTAAACTAAATTAATTGTGTCTAACACTTTAGTAGAGGAAAATGGAGAAGACATAAAAGTCACTAAATGTTTTAAAGTCGTCTTTAGTCGTCATATTAATAACAATAACATTAATAATAATAATACTAATAGTACTAAATTTGCTTATATGCAAACGCTTAATTAAGGTAACAGTTTTTTGGTTTCTTGCTTATATCTCGAAAACAGTTACTCATATCAATTTTTATCTTTTTTTCAAAATTAAAGCTGATAAAATTTCCTACAAAATAGTTATTTGCATTTTTTTGTAGGACCAACCATAAGCGAGTTATAGAGTTGGATATAAATAATCTTTAACAAAAATTTGCTTTAAAATAAAATGTTTGAAAAACCGAAATTAAACTAAATTAAGTGTGTCTAACACTTTAGTAGAGAAAAAAGGAGGAGACATAAAAGTCACTAAAGTCTTAGAGTTGTCTTTAGTCGTCATATTAATAACAATAACATTTATAATAACAATACTAGTAGTACTAAATTTGCTTATATGCAAGCGCTTAATTAAGGTAACAGTTTTTTTGTTTTTTGCTTATATCTCGAAAACAGTTACTCCTATCAATTTTTATTTTTTCACCAAAATTAAAGGTGATAAAATTTCCTACAAAATAGTTATTTGCATTTTTCATGTAGAACTAACCATAAGCGAGATATAAGTTTGAAAATAATTAATAATTAAAAAAAAGTGTTTTAACAGAAAATGTCTTGTGATTTAAAATACACTTAATTTATTGGGTTCAATACTTTATTAGAAGAAAAAGGAGGTGACATAAAAGTTACTAAAGTCTTCAGAGTCGTTTTTAAATGCTGCATTTTTGTCTTCGTCTCAAACATTGAAAACTGAATTATATTTTTGTTCAGTAACAGTTACAGTTTTCTTATTGGTTTTTTGCTTATATCTCGAAAACAGTTACTCCTATCAAATTTTATCTTTCTTTCAAAATTAAAGCTGATAAAATTTCCAACAAAATAGTTATTTACATTTTTCTTGTAGGACCAAGCATAAACGAGTTATAGAGTTGGATATAAATAATATTTAACAAAAATTTGCTTTAAAATAAAATGCTTGAAAAACCGGAATTAAACTAAATTAATTGTGTCTAACACTTTAGTAGAGGAAAAAGGAGAAGACATAAAAGTCACTAAATGTTTCAGAGTCGTCTTTAGTCGTCATATTAATAACAATAACATTAATAATAATAATACTAATAGTACTAAATTTGCTTATATGCAAACGCTTAATTAAGGTAACAGTTTTTTGGTTTCTTGCTTATATCTCGAAAACAGTTACTCCTATCAATTTTTATCTTTTTTTCAAAATTAAAGCTTATAAAATTTCCTACAAAATAGTTATTTGCATTTTTTTGTAGGACCAACCATAAGCGAGTTATAGAGTTGGATATAAATAATCTTTAACAAAAATTTGCTTTAAAATAAAATGTTTGAAAAACCGAAATTAAACTAAATTAATTAAGACTAACACTTTAGTAGAGGAAAAAGGAGAAGACATAAAAGTCACCAAAGTCGTGAGAGTCGTTTTTAGTAGTCATATTAATAACAATAACATTAATAATAATAATAATACTAATATTACTAAATTTGCTTATATGCAAGCGCTTAATTAAGGTAACAGTTTCTTGCTTATATCTCGAAAACAGTTACTCTTATCAATTTTTATCTTTTTACTAAAATTAAAGCTGATAAAATTTCCTACAAAATAGTTATTTGCATTTTTTATCTAGAACTAACCATAAGCGAGATATAAGTTTGAAAATAATTAATATTTAAAAAAAAAGTGCTTTAACAGAAAATGTCTTGTGATTTAAAATACACTTAATTTAATGGGTTCAATACTTTATTAGAAGAAAAAAGAGGTGACATAAAAGTCACCAAAGTCTTCAGAGTTGTTTTTAGTACTAAATTTGCTTATATGCAAGCCCTTAATTAAGATAACAGTTTTTTGGTTTCTTGCTTATATCTCGAAAACAGTTACTCCTATCAATTTTTATCTTTTCACTAATATTAAAGCTGATAAAATTTCCTACAAAATTGTTATTTGCATTTTTCATGTAGGACTAACCATAAGCGAGATATAAGTTTGAAAATAATTAATATTTAAAAAAAAATGTACTTTAACAGAAAATGTCTTGTGATTTAAAATACACTTAATTTATTGGGTCCAATACTTTATTAGAAGAAAAAGGAGGTGACAGAAAGATCACTGAAGTCTTCAGAGTCGATTTTAAATGATGCATTTTTGTCTTTGTCTCAAACATTGAAAACTGAATTACATTTTTGTTCAGTAACAGTTACAGTTTTCTTATCGGTTTTTTGCTTATATCTCGAAAACAGTTACTCCTATCAATTTTTATCTTTCTTTCAAAATTAAAGCTGATAAAATTTTCTACAAAATAGTTATTCGCATTTTTTTTGTAGGACCAACCATAAGCGAGTTATAGAGTTGGATATAAATAATCTTTAACAAAAATTTGCTTTAAAATAAAATGTTTGAAAAACCGAAATTAAACTAAATTAATTGTGTCTAACACTTTAGTAGAGGAAAAAGAAGAAGACATAAAAGTCACCAAAGTCTTCAGAGTTGTTTTTAGTACTAAATTTGCTTATATGCAAGGCCTTAATTAAGGTAACAGTTTTCTGGTTTCTTGCTTATATCTCGAAAACAGTTACTCCTATCAATTTTTATCTTTTTACTAAAATTAAAGCTGATAAAATTTCCTACAAAATAGTTATTTGCATTTTTTATGTAGGACTAACCATAAGCGAGATATAAGTTTGATAATAATTAATATTTAAAAAGAAAGTGCTTTAACAGAAAATGCCTTGTGATTTAAAATACAATAAAAATATTTACTATACAAAAGTTATAATCGGTTTTTGATAATAATAATAATAATAATAGTAATAAAAGTAATAATAATAATAATAATAATAATAATAATAATAATAATACTTATAATAATGAATTTCTTTCTAAATTAAAGCTTAGTTTTTCTAAGGAAAAATGAAGCTTATTTTGTGTTATCTGAGCGTTTTCTCATTTCTATGCAAGAGATCATCTGTGATCTGTGTTTTTAGGCAAGAAATTGTCTAAAATTAAAAACTCATTTTAAAACTGGTATAAAAACATTTACTATACAAAAGTTATAGTCGGTTTTTAATAATAATAATATTACTAATTATTTTAATATTAATTTAGTTTAATTTCGGTTTTTCAAACATTTTGTTTTATATCAAATTTTTGTTAAAGATTATTTATATCCATCTCTATAACTCGCTTATGGTTGGTCCTACAAAAAAAATGCAAAAAACTATTTTGTAAAAAATTTTATCAGCTTTAATTTTGAAGGAAAGATAAAAATTGATAGGAGTACTAAACAAAAATGTAATTCAGTATTTAATGTTTGAAACGAAGACGAAAATGCAGCATTTACTGTCACCTCCTTTTTTTTCTAATTAAGTATTGGACCCAATAAATTAAGTGTATTTTAAATCACAAGACATTTTCTGTTAAAGCACATTTTTTTTAATTATTAATCATTTTCAAACTTATATTTTGCTTATGGTTAGTTCTACATGAAAAATGCAAATAACGATTTTGAAGGAAATTTTATCAGCTTTAATTTTGGTAAAAAGGTAAAAATTGATAGGAGTAACTGTTTTCGAGATATAAGCAAGAAACTGTTACCTTAATTAAGCGCTTGCATATAAGCAAATTTAGTAATATTAGTATTATTATTATTAATGTTATTGTTATTAATATGACGACTAAAAACGACTCTCAAGACTTTGGTGACTTTTATGTCTTCTCCTTTTTCCTCTACTAAAGTGTTAGTCTTAATTAATTTAGTTTAATTTCGGTTTTTCAATCATTTTATTTATTTTTATTTTTATAGGAGTAACTGTTTTCGAGATATAAGCAAAAAACCAATAAGAAAACTGTAACTGTTACTGAACAAAAATGTAATTCAGTTTTCAATGTTTGAGACAAAGACGAAAATGCAGCATTTAAAATCGACTCTGAAGACTTCAGTGTCTTTTATGCCTCCTCCTTTTTCTTCTAATAAAGTATTGGACCCATTAAATTAAGTGTATTTTAAATCACAAGACATTATCTGTTAAAGCACTTTTTTTTTAAATATTAATTATTTTCAAACTTATATCTCGCTTATGGTTAGTCCTACATGAAAAATGCAAATTACTATTTTGTAGGAAATTTTATCAGCTTTAATTTTAGTAAAAATTTAAAAATTGATAGGAGTAACTGTTTTCGAGATATAAGCAAGAAACCAAAAAACTGTTACCTTAATTAAGCGCTTGCATATAAGCAAATTTAGTAATATTAGTATTATTATTACTAATGTTATTGTTATTAATATGACGACTAAAAACGACTCTCAAGACTTTGGTGACTTTTATGTCTTCTCCTTTTTCCTCTACTAAAGTGTTAGTCTTAATTTAGTTTAATTTCGGTTTTTCAAACATTTTATTTTAAAGCAAATTTTTGTTAAAGATTATTTATATCCAACTCTATAACTCGTTTATGGTTGGTCCTACAAAAAAACGCAAATAACTATTTTGTAGAAAACTTTATCAGCTTTAATTTTGAAAAAAAGATAAAAATTGATAGGAGTAACTGTTTTCGAGATATAAGCAAGAAACCAAAAAACTGTTACCTTAATTAAGCGTTTGCATATAAGCAAATTTAGTACTATTAGTATTATTATTATTAATGTTATTGTTATTAATATGACGATTAAAGACGACTCTGAAACATTTAGTGACTTTTATGTCTTCTCCTTTTTCCTCTACTAATGTGTTAGACACAATTAATTTAGTTTAATTCCGGTTTTTCAAGCATTTTATTTTTAAGCAAATTTTTGTTAAATATTATTTATATCCAACTCTAACTCGTTTATGCTTGGTCCTACAAGAAAAATGTAAATAACTATTTTGTTGGAAATTTTATCAGCTTTAATTTTGAAAGAAAGATAAAATTTGATAGGAGTAACTGTTTTCGAGATATAAGCAAAAAACCAATAAGAAAACTGTAACTGTTACTGAACAAAAATGTAATTCAGTTTTCAATGTTTGAGTCGAAGACAAAAATGCAGCATTTAAAAACGACTCTGAAGACTTCAGTGACTTTTATGTCACCTCCTTTTTCTTCTAATAAAGTATTGAACCCAATAAATTAAGTGTATTTTAAATCACAAGACATTTTCTGTTAAAACACTTTTTTTTAATTATTAATAATTTTCAAACTTATATCTCGCTTATGGTTAGTTCTACATGAAAAATGCAAATAACTATTTTGTAGGAAATTTTATCACCTTTAATTTTGGTGAAAAAGTAAAAATTGATAGGAGTAACTGCTTTCGAGATATAAGCAAAAAACAAAAAAACTGTTACCTTAATTAAGCGCTTGCATATAAGCAAATTTAGTACTACTAGTATTGTTATTATAAATGTTATTGTTATTAATATGACGACTAAAGACAACTCTAAGACTATAGTGACTTTTATGTCTCCTCCTTTTTCCTCTACTAAAGTGTTAGACACAATTAATTTAGTTTAATTTCAGTTTTTCAAACATTTTATTTTAAAGCAAATTTTTGTTAAATATTAAAAACTATAAAATGGCTTAGATTGCCTAAAAACACAGATCACACATGATCTTTTGCATAGAAATGAGAAAACGCTCATGTAACACACAAAATAAGCTTCATTTTTCCTTATTAAAAGTATTATTATTATTATTACTTATGTTACTATTACTATTATTATTATTATTATTATTATTATTATTATTATTATTATTATTATTATTATTACTATTATTATTATTATTATTATTACTATTATTATTATTATTATTATTATTATTATTATTATTAATATTATTATTATTAAAAACCGATTATAACTTTTGTATAGTAAATGTTTTCATACCAGTTTTAAAATGAGTTATTAATTTTAGACAATTTCTTGCCTAAAAACACAGATCACAGATGATCTCTTGCATAGAAATGAGAAAACGCTCAGATAACACAAAATAAGCATCATTTTTGCTTAGAAAAACTAAGCTTTAATTTAGAAAGAAATTCATTATTATAAGTATTATTATCATTATTATTATTATTATTATTATTATTAATATTATTATTATTATCATTATTATTATTATTATTATTATTATTAACTTTTGTATAGTAAATGTTTTTATACCAGTTTTAAAATGAGTTATTAATTTTATTCAATTTCTTGCCTAAAAACACAGATCACAGATGATCTCTTGCATAGAAATGAGAAAACGCTCATATAACACAAAATAAGCTTCATTTTTGCTTAGAAAACTAAGCTTACTTTTATTACAATTATTATTATTATTACTATTATTATTATTATTATTATTATTATTATTATTAACTTTTGTATAGTAAATGTTTTTATACCAGTTTTAAAATGAGTTATTAATTTTAGACAATTTCTGGCCTAAAAACACAGATCACAGATGATTTCTTGCATAGAAATGAGAAAACGCTCATATAACACACAAAATAAGCTTCATTTTTGCTTAGAAAACTAAGCTTACTTTTATTTCTATTATTATTTTTATTATTATTATTATTATTATTATTATTATTATTATTATTATTATTGTTATTATTATTATTATTATTATTATTATTATTATTATTATTATTGTTATTATTATTAAAAACTTATATTAAACAGACAGAAAACGTCGTATTCCGACACAAAAAAACGAATTACGTTATAGACTTGACGAGAACGGCGTATCTCGGACTCTTATAGGCTCAAAAAGTATCAGTTTGGATTAAAACAAATTATTTTTGTTGAGTCTCAGTCTGAATTGTTTATCAGTTCAAACAAAAACGGCTTATTTTAGACGATCTTTTGCTTTGAACAAGAAAACTTACGTCGAACAGACTAAAAACGTATTAATCTGGCATAAAAGAGCAATTTATGTATCACTTTGAATAAAGGCAGCTAATCCTATTCGTTTCATTGCTTAAAATAGACAAAATTGTTAATAAATCTAACAAAAACGCTGTATTCTAGCACAAAATACTAATTACATTATAGTTTCGACGAGAATAGCTTATTTGGAATGATTCTATGCTTCCAAACGAGTAAATTTTTATTAAACAGATGCCAAACATCATGTTTTGTCCTATAAAGACATTTTATATTGCAGTTTGTATTAAAACAAAATATTTTCGTTGATTCTTTGTTAGAAGCAGCAAACCTAACATTAAAGAATCTGAAAACTTTGTATTCGGACACAAACCACCGAATTTTGTATCAGTTTAGACAAAAACGGTTGATTTTCGACAATATTTTGCTTTGAACAAGAAAACTTATATAAAACTGACTAAAAACGTCTTATTTTAGCACAAAACAAAAGATTTGCGTTATAGTCTTAACGAGAGCTGTTAATTTCAAATGGTTCTATGCTTTGAAACGAGTAAACTTTCACTGTACAGCGGAAAAACATCTTATTTCGCCTTTTAAAAACGATTCATGCCACAATTTGGATAAAAACCAATTATTTTCGTTAATTCATTGTTACAAACATGAAACCTTACATCAAAGTAACTGAAAACCCCTTATTCAGGCACAGAAATTCGAATTACGTTTCAGTCTGGACAAAAACTGCTTACTTTAGACGATCCTTTGTTTTAAATACAAAAACTTACATTAAAAAGATTAAATACGTCTTATTCTGGCTGAAAACTGCAAATTATATATTACTCTAGATAAAAGCAATTTATCCTGATTACTCCTTTCCTTAGAATAGAGTAAACTTGTATAAAACTTAATGAAAACTTTAAATTTCGTCTCAAAGTAATAATTTACGTTATAGTTTTGACCAGCACTGTTTATTTCAAACGATTTTATGATTCGAAACTAATGAACTTTTATGAGGCAGATGCAAAACCACATATTACCATATAAAGCGTTGTTTTAAAGCAAATTATTACCTTTTGCAACAAGAAATTTCACGTCAAAGAAACTGAAAACATCGTATCCATGCACAAATATCGAATTACGTATCAGTTTAGGCAAATACAGCTTATTTTAAACGATTCCTTGCTATAAACAAGAAAAATTTTATCAAACATATTGAAAATGTCTTATTCTCGAAAATAAGAGCAAATTATGTATCAGTTTTAACAAAAGCGGATTACTCTGTTTGATTCTATGCTTAGAGTAGAGTAAACTACTATAAAACGTAATGAAAACTCTATATTCAAGCTCAAAAGAACAAATTACGTTATAGTTTTGACAAAAAAAATTATTTCGGACGACTACATATTTCGAAGTAAGCAAACTTTAATTGAACAAGTGCAAAAGCTAATACTTTGCTTTAAAATAACGATTTATGTGGTAATATGGTATTTTGCATCTGTCCTATAAAAGTTTACTCGTTTCGCTCCATTGAATCATTCGAAATAAATTATTTTGACACAACAACAACGAAAATAATTTGTTTTTGTTTAAACTGTAACATAAGTCGTTTTTATAAAACGAACTAAGACGTTTGGCATCTGTTTAGTGAAAGTTTTCTCGTTTGGGGGCATAAAATCGTTTGAAATTAAGAGTTCACAGTTTGGATTAAAACCAATGATTTTCGTTTATTCATTGTTACAAACAAGAAACCTTACATCAAAGAAACTGAAAACCTCTTATTCAGGCCCAGAGAATCACATTACGTTTCAGTCTGGACACAAATTGCTTATTTTAGACGATTCTTTCTTTTGAACACGAAAACTTACATTAAAAAGATTAAAAACGTCTTATTCTGGCTCAAAACTGCAAATTATGTATTACTTTGGATAAAAGCAGTTTATCCTGATTACTCCTTTGCTTAGAATAGAGCAAACTTGTATAAAACTTAATGAAAACTTTAAATTTCGTCTCAAAGATATAATTTACGTTTAGTTTTGACCAGAACTGTTAATTTCAAACGATTTTATGCCCCCAAACGAGAAAACTTTCACTAAACAGATGCCAAACGTCTTAGTTCGTTTTATATAAACGACATGTTACAGTTTAAACAAATAATTATTTTCGTTGTTGTGTCAAAATAATTTATTTCGAATGATTCAATGGAGCGAAACGAGTAAACTTTTATAGTACAGATGCAAAATACCATATTACCACATAAATCGTTATTTTAAAGCAAAGTATTAGCTTTTGCACTTGTTCAATTTTTTTTTCTCAAAACTATAACGTAATTTGTTCTTTTGAGCTTGAATATAAAGTTTTCATTACGTTTTATAGTAGTTTACTCTACTCTAAGCATAGAATCAAACCGAGTAATCCGCTTTTGTTAAAACTGATACATAATTTGCTCTTATTTTCAAGAATAAGACATTTTCAATATGTTTGATAAAATTTTTCTTGTTTATAGCAAGGAATCGTTTAAAATAAGCTGTATTTGCCTAAACTGATACGTAATTCGATATTCGTGCATGGATACGATGTTTTCAGTTTCTTTGACGTAAAATTTCTTGTTGCAAAAGGTAATAATTTGCTTTAAAACAACGCTTTATATTGTAATATGTGGTTTTGCATCTGCCCCATAAAAGTTTATTAGTTTCGAATCATAAAATCGTTTGAAATAAACAGTGCTGGTCAAAACTATAACGTAAATTATTTCTTTGAGACGAAATTTAAAGTTTTTATTAAGTTTTATACAAGTTTACTCTATTCTAAGTAAAGGAGTAATCAGGATAAATTGCTTTTATCTAGAGTAATATATAATTTGCAGTTTTCAGCCAGAATAAGACGTTTTTAATCTTTTTAATGTAAGTTTTTGTATTCAAAACAAAGGATCGTCTAAAGTAAGCAGTTTTTGTCCAGACTGAAACGTAATTCGAATTTCTGTGCCTAAATAAGGGGTTTTCAGTTTCTTTGATGTAAGGTTTCATGTTTGTAACAATGAATTAACGAAAATAATTGGTTTTTATCCAAACTGTGGCATGAATCAGCTTTAAGACTATAACGCAAATCTTATGTTTTGTGCTAAAATAAGACGTTTTTAGTCAGTTTGATATGTTTTCTTGTTCAAAGCAAAATATTGTCGAAAATCAACCGTTTTTGTCTAAACTGATACAAAATTCGGTGGTTTGTGTCCGAATACAAAGTTTTCAGATTCTTTAATGTTAGGTTTGCTGCTTCTAACAAAGAATCAACGAAAATATTTTGTTTTAATACAAACTGCAATATAAAATGTCTTTATAGGACAAAACATGATGTTTGGCATCTGTTTAATAAAAATTTACTCGTTTGGAAGCATAGAATCATTCCAAATAAGCTATTCTCGTCGAAACTATAATGTAATTAGTATTTTGTGCTAGAATACAGCGTTTTTGTTAGATTTATTAACAATTTTGTCTATTTTAAGCAATGAAACGAATAGGATTAGCTGCCTTTATCCAAAGTGATACATAAATTGCTCTTTTAGGCCAGATTAATACGTTTTTAGTCTGTTCGATGTAAGTTTTCTTGTTCAAAGCAAAAGATCGTCTAAAATAAGCCGTTTTTGTTTAAACTGATAAACAATTCAGACTGAGACTCAACAAAAATAATTTGTTTTAATCCAAACTGATACTTTTTGACCTTATAATAGTCCTATAAGTGTCCGAGATACGCCGTTCTCGTCAAGTCTATAACGTAATTCGTTTTTTTGTGACAGAATACGACGTTTTCTGTCTGTTTAATATAAGTTTTTAATAATAATAATAATAACAATAATAATAATAATAATAATAATAATAATAATAATAATAATAATAATAATAATAATAGTAATAATAATAATAATATTAATAATAATAATAATGAAAATAATAATAGTAATAAAAGTAAGCTTAGTTTTCTAAGCAAAAATGAAGCTTATTTTGTGTGTTATTAGAGCGTTTTTTCATTTCTATGCAAGAAATCATCTGTGATCTGTATTTTTAGGCAAGAAATTGTCTAAAATTAATAACTCATTTTAAAACTAGTATAAAAACATTTACTATACAAAAGTTAATAATAATAATAATAATAATAATAATAATAATGATAATAATAATAATAATAGTAATAAAAGTAAGCTTAGTTTTCTAAGCAAAAATGAAGCATATTTTGTGTGTTATATGAGCGTTTACTCATTTCTATGCAAGAAATAATCTGTGATCTGTGTTTTTAGGCAAGAAATTGAATAAAATTAATAACTCATTTTAAAACTGGTATAAAAACATTTACTATACAAAAGTTAATAATAATAATAATAATAATAATGATAATAATAATAATAATAATAATAATAATAATAATAATAATAATAATAATAATAATAATAATAATAATAATAATATTAATAATAATAATGATAATAATACTTATAATAATGAATTTCTTTCTAAATTAAAGCTTAGTTTTTCTAAGCAAAAATGATGCTTATTTTGTGCTATCTGAGCGTTTTCTCATTTCTATGCAAGAGATCATCTGTGATCTGTGTTTTTAGACAAGAAATTGTCTAAAATTAATAACTCATTTTAAAACTGGTATAAAAACATTTACTATACAAAAGTTATAATCGGTTTTTAATAATAATTATATTATTAATAATAATAATAATAATAATAATAATAATAATAATAATAATAATAATAATAATAGAAATAATAGTAATAATAATAATAATAATAATAATAATAATAATAATAGTAATAGTAACATAAGTAATAATAATAATAATACTTTTAATAAGGAAAAATTATTTTGTGTGTTACATGAGCGTTTTCTCATTTCTATGCAAAAGATCATGTGTGATCTGTGTTTTTAGGCAATCTAAGCCATTTTATAGTTTTTAATATTTAACAAATATTTGCTTTAAAATAAAATGTTTGATAAACTGAAAATAAACTAAATTAATTGTGTCTAACACTTTAGTAGAGGAAAAAGGAGGAGACATAAAAGTCACTAAAGTCTTAGAGTTGTCTTTAGTCGTCATATTAATAACAATAACATTTATCATAACAATACTAGTAGTACTAAATTTGCTTATATGCAAGCGCTTAATTAAGGTAACAGTTTTTTTGTTTTTTGCTTATATCTCGAAAACAGTTACTCCTATCAATTTTTACTTTTTCACCAAAATTAAAGGTGATAAAATTTCCTACAAAATAGTTATTGGCATTTTTCATGTAGAACTAACCATAAGCGAGATATAAGTTTGAAAATAATTAATAATTAAAAAAAAGTGTTTTAACAGAAAATGTCTTGTGATTTAAAATACACTTAATTTATTGGGTTTAATACTTTATTAGAAGAAAAAAGAGGTGACATAAAAGTCACTGAAGTCTTTAGAGTCGTTTTTAAATGCTGCATTTTTGTCTTCGTCTCAAACATTGAAAACTGAATTACATTTTTGTTCAGTAACAGTTACAGTTTTCTTATTGGTTTTTTGCTTATATCTCGAAAACAGTTACTCCTATCAAATTTTATCTTTTTTTCAAAATTAAAGCTGATTAAATTTCCAACAAAATAGTTATTTGCATTTTTCTTGTAGGACCAAGCATAAGCGAGTTATAGAGATGGATATAAATAATATTTAACAAAAATTTGCTTTAAAATAAAATGTTTGAAATACTGAAATTAAACTAAATTAATTGTGTCTAACACTTTAGTAGAGGAAAAAGAAGAAGACATAAAAGTCACTAAAGGTTTCAGAGTCGTCTTTAATCGTCATATTAATAACAATAACATTAATAATAATAATACTAATAGTACTAAATTTGCTTATATGCAAACGCTTAATTAAGTTAACAGTTTTTTGGTTTCTTGCTTATATCTCGAAAACAGTTACTACTATCAATTTTTATCTTTTTACTAAAATTAAAGCTGATAAAATTTCC
This sequence comes from Tribolium castaneum, assembly GCF_031307605.1. Lineage (NCBI taxonomy): Eukaryota > Metazoa > Arthropoda > Insecta > Coleoptera > Tenebrionidae > Tribolium > Tribolium castaneum. The sequence goes on along the minus strand of NW_026986634.1, from coordinate 2,216,715 downwards.
TACAAAATAGTAATTTGCATTTTTCATGTAGGACTAACCATAAACGAGATATAAGTTTGAAAATAACTAATATTTAAAAAAAAGTGCTTTAACAGAAAATGTCTTGTGATTTAAAATACACTTAATTTATTGGGTCCAATACTTTATTAGAAGAAAAAGGAGGTGACATAAAAGTCACTGAAGTCTTCAGAGTCGATTTTAAATGCTGCACTTTCGTCTTCGTCTCAAACATTGAAAACTGAATTACATTTTTGTTCAGTAACAGTTGCAGTTTTCTTATTGGTTTTTTGCTTATATCTCGAAAACTGTTACTCCTATCAATTTTTATCTTTCTTTCAAAATTAAAGCTGATAAAATTTCCAACAAAATCGTTATTTGCATTTTTCTTGTAGGACCAACCATAAGCGAGTTAGAGTTGGATATAAATAATCTTTAACAAAAATTTGCTTTAAAATAAAATGTTTGAAAAACCGATATTAAACTAAATTAATTTTGTCTAACACTTTAGTAGAGGAAAAAGGAGAAGACATAAAGTCACCAAAGTCTTCAGAGTTGTTTTTAGTACTAAATTTGCTTATATGCAAGCGCTTAATTAAGGTAACAGTTTTTTGGTTTCTTGCTTATATCTCGAAAAAAGTTACTCCTATCAATTTTTATCTTTTTACTAAAATTAAAGCTGATAAAATTTCCTACAAAATAGTAATTTGCATTTTTCATGTAGGACTAACCATAAGCGAGATATAAGTTTGAAAATAATTAATATTTAAAAAAAAGTGTTTTAACAGAAAATGTCTTGGGATTTAAAATACACTTAATTTATTGGGTCCAATAGTTTATTAGAAGAAAAAGGAGGTGACATAAAAGTCACTGAAGTCTTCAGAGTCGATTTTAAATGCTGCATTTTTGTCTTCGTCTCAAACATTGAAAACTGAATTACATTTTTGTTCAGTAACAGTTACAGTTTTCTTATTGGTTTTTTGCTTAAATCTCAAAAACTGTTACTCCTATCAATTTTTATCTTTATTTCAAAATTAAAGCTGATAAAATTTCCTACAAAATCGTTATTTGCATTTTTCATGTAGGACCAACCATAAGCGAGTTATAGAGTTAGATATAAATAATATTTAACAAAAATTTGCTTTAAAATAAAATGTTTGAAAAACTGAAATTAAACTAATTTAATTGGGTCTAACACTTTAGTAGAGGAAAAAGAAAAAGACATAAAAGTCACTAAAGGTTTCAGAGTCGTCTTTAGTCGTCATATTAATAACAATAACATTAATGATAATAATACTAATAGTACTAAATTTGCTTATATGCAAACGCTTAATGAAGTTAACAGTTTTTTGGTTTCTTGCTTATATCTCGAAAACAGTTACTCCTATCAATTTTTATCTTTTTACTAAAATTAAAGCTGATAAAATTTCCTACAAAATAGTAATTTGCATTTTTTATGTAGGACTAACCATAAGCGAGATATAAGTTTGAAAATAACTAATATTTAAAAAAAAGTGCTTTAACAGAAAATGTCTTGTGATTTAAAATACACTTAATTTATTGGGTCCAATACTTTATTAGAAGAAAAAGGAGGTGACATAAAAGTCACTGAAGTCTTCAGAGTCGATTTTAAATGCTGCATTTTCGTCTTCGTCTCAAACATTGAAAACTGAATTGCATTTTTGTTCAGTAACAGTTACAGTTTTCTTATTGGTTTTTTGCTTATATCTCGAAAACTGTTACTCCTATCAATTTTTATCTTTCTTTCAAAATTAAAGCTGATAAAATTTCCTACAAAATCGTTATTTGCATTTTTCTTGTAGGACCAACCATAAGCGAGTTATAGAGTTGGATATAAATAATCTTTAACAAAAATTTGCTTTAAAATAAAATGTTTGAAAAACCGATATTAAACTAAATTAATTGGGTCTTACACTTTAGTAGAGGAAAAAGAAAAAGACATAAAAGTCACTAAAGGTTTCAGAGTCGTCTTTAGTCGTTATATTAATAACAATAACATTAATGATAATAATACTAATAGTACTAAATTTGCTTATATGCAAGCGCTTAATTAAGGCAACAGTTTCTTGCTTATATCTCAAAAACAGTTACTCCTATCAATTTTTATCTTTTTACAAAAATTAAAGCTGATAAAATTTCCTACAAAATAGTTATTTGCATTTTTTATGTAGGACTAACCATAAGCGAGATATAAGTTTGAAAATAATTAATATTTAAAAAAAAAGTGTTTGACAGAAAATGTCTTGTGATTTATAATACACTTAATTTATTGGGTCCAATACTTTATTAGAAGAAAAGGGAGGTGACATAAAAGTCACTAAAGTTTTAAGAGTCGTTTTTAAATGCTGCATTTTCGTCTTCGTCTCAAACAATGAAAACTGAATTACATTTTTGTTCAGTAACTGTAACAGTTTTCACTTTGGTTTTTTGCTTATATCTCGAAAACAATTACTCTTATCAATTTTTATCTTTCTTTCAAAATTAAAGCTGATAAAATTTCCTACAAAATCGTTATTTGCATTTTTCTTGTAGAACCAACCATAAGCGAGTTATAGAGTTGGATATAAATAATATTTAACAAAAATTTGCTTTAAAATAAAATGTTTGAAAAACTGAAATTAAACTAATTTAATTGGGTCTAACACTTTAGTAGAGGAAAAAGAAAAAGACATAAAAGTCACTAAAGGTTTCAGAGTCGTCTTTAGTCGTCATATTAATAACAATAACATTAATGATAATAATACTAATAGTACTAAATTTGCTTATATGCAAACGCTTAATTAAGATAACAGTGTTTTGGTTTCTTGCTTATATCTCGAAAACAGTTACTCCTATAAATTTTTATCTTTTTACTAAAATTAAAGCTGATAAAATTTACTACAAAATAGTTGTTTGCATTTCTTTTGTAAGACCAACCATAAGCGAGTTATAGAGTTGGATATAAATAATCTTCAACAAAAATTTGCTTTAAAATAAAATGTTTGAAAAACCGAAATTAAACTAAATTAATTGAGTCTAACACTTTAATATAGAAAAAAGGAGAAGACATAAAAGTCACCAAAGTCTTCAGAGCCGTTTTTAGTCATCATTTTAATAACAATAACATTAATAATAATAATACTATTAGTACAAAATTAGCTTATATGCAAACGCTTAATTAAGGTAACAGTTTTTTGGTTTCTTGCTTATATCTCGAAAACAGTTACTCCTATCAATTATTATCTTTTTTTCAAAATTAAAGCTGATAAAATTTCCTACAAAATAGTTATTTGCATTTTTTTGTAAGACCAACCATAAGCAAGTTATAGAGTTGGATATAAATAATCTTAATCAAAAATTTGCTTTAAAATAAAATGTTTGTAAAACCGATATTAAACTAAATTAATTGGGTCTAACACTTTAGTAGAGAAAAAAGGAGAAGACATAAAAGTCACCAAAGTCTTCAGAGTTGTTTTTAGTACTAAATTTGCTTATATGCAAACGCTTAATTAAGGTAACAGTTTTTTGGTTTCTTGCTTATATCTCGAAAACAGTTACTCCTATCAATTTTTATCTTTTTTTCAAAATTAAAGCTGATAAAATTTCCTACAAAATAGTTATTTGCATTTTTTTGTAAGACCAACCATAAGCAAGTTATAGAGTTGGATATAAATAATCTTAAACAAAAATTTGCTTTAAAATAAAATGTTTGTAAAACCGATATTAAACTAAATTAATTGGGTCTAACACTTTAGTAGAGAAAAAAGGAGAAGACATAAAAGTCACCAAAGTTTTCAGAGTTGTTTTTAGTACTAAATTTGCTTATATGCAAGCGCTTATTTAAGGTAACAGTTTTTTGGTTTCTTGCTTATATCTCGAAAACAGTTACTCCTATCAATTTTTTTTTTACTAAAATTAAAGCTGATAAAATTTCCTACAAAATAGTAATTTGCATTTTTCATGTAGGACTAACCATAAGCAAGATATAAGTTTGAAAATAATTAATATTTAAAAAAAAAGTGTTTTAACAGAAAATGTCTTGTGATTTAAAATACACTTAATTTATTGGGTCCAATACTTTATTAGAAGAAAAAGGAGGTGACAGAAAGATCACTGAAGTTTTTAGAGTCGTTTGTAAATGATGCATTTTCGTCTTCGTCTCAAACATTGAAAACTGAATTACATTTTTGTTCAGTAACTGTAACAGTTTTCACTTTGGTTTTTTGCTTATATCTCGAAAACGTTTACACTTATCAATTTTTATCTTTCTTTCAAAATTAAAGCTGATAAAATTTCCTACAAAATAGTTAAATGCATTTCTTTTGTAAGACCTACCGTAAGCGAGTTAAAGAGTTAGATATAAATAATCTTTAACAAAAATTTGCTTTAAAATTAAGTGTTTGAAAAACTGAAATTAAACTAAATTAATTGTGTCTAACACTTTAGTAGAGGAAAAAGGAAAAGACATAAAAGTCACTAAAGGTTTCAGAGTCGCCTTTAGTCGTCATATTAATAACAATAACATTAATAATAATAATACTAATAGTACTATATTTGCTTATATGCAAGAGCTTAATTAAGGTAACAGTTTTTTGGTTTCTTGCTTATATCTCGAAAACAGTTGCTCCTATCAATTTTTATCTTTTTACTAAAACTAAAGCTGATAAAATTTCCTACAAAATAGTTATTAGCATTTTACATGTAGGACTAACCATAAGCGAGATATAAGTTTGATAATAATTAATATTTAAAAAAAAAGTGCTTTAAGAGAAAATGCCTTGTGATTTAAAAAAAAAACATTTACCATACAAAAGTTATAATCGGTTTTTAATAATAATAATAATAATAGTAATAAAAGTAATAATAATAATAATAATAATAATAATACTTATAATATTGAATTTCTTTCTAAATTAAAGCTTAGTTTTTCTAAGGAAAAACGAAGCTTATTTTGTGTTATCTGAGCGTTTTCTCATTTCGATGCAAGAGATCATCTGTGATCTGTGTTTTTAGGCAAGAAATTGTCTAAAATTAAATTTTAAAACTGGTATAAAAACATTTACTATACAAAAGTTATAGTCGGTTTTTAAAAATAATAATATTAATAATTATTTTAATATTAATTTAGTTTAATTTTGGTTTTTAAATCATTTTATTTTATATGAAATTTTTGTTAAAGATTATTTATATCCAACTCTATAACTCGCTTATAGTTGGTCCTACAAAAAAATGCAAAAAACTATTTTGTAAAAAATTTTATCAGCTTTTATTTTGAAGGAAAGATAAAAATTGATAGGAGTAACTGTTTTCGAGATATAAGCAAAAATCCAAAGTGAAAACTGTAACAGTTACTAAACAAAAATGTAATTCAGTATTTAATATTTGAGACGAAGACGAAAATGCAACATTTACTGTCACCTCCTTTTTCTTCTAATTAAGTATTGGACCCAATAAATTAAGTGTATTTTAAATCACAAGACATTTTCTGTTAAAGCACATTTTTTTTAATTATTAATTATTTTCAAACTTATATCTTGCTTATGGTTAGTTCTACATGAAAAATGCAAATAACGATTTTGAAGGAAATTTTATCAGCTTTAATTTTGGTGAAAAGGTAAAAACTGATAGGAGTAACTGTTTTCGAGATATAAGCAAACAACAAAAAAACTGTTACCTTAATTAAGCGCTTGCATATAAGCAAATTTAGTACTAATAGTATTGTTATTATTAATGTTATTGTTATTAATATGACGACTAAAGACGATTCTGAAGACTTTAGTGACTTTTATGTCTCCTCCTTTTTCCTCTACTAAAGTGTTAGACACAACTAATTTAGTTTAATTTCGGTTTTTCAAACCTTTTATTTTAAAGCAAATTTTTGTTAAATATTAAAAACTATAAAATGGCTTAGATTGCCTAAAAACACAGATCACACATGATCTTTTGCATAGAAATGAGAAAACGCTCATGTAACACACAAAATAAGCTCTATTTTTTCTTATTAAAAGTATTATTAGTATTATTACTTATGTTACTATTACTATTATTATTATTATTATTATTATTATTATTATTACTATTATTATTATTATTATTATTATTATTTTTATTATTATTATTATTATTAATATTATTATTATTAAAAACCGATTATAACTTTTGTATAGTAAATGTTTTTATACCAGTTTTAAAATAAGTTATTAATTTTAGACAATTTCTAGCCTAAAAACACAGATCACAGATGATCTCTTGCATAGAAATGAGAAAACGCTCAGATAACACAAAATAAGCATCATTTTTGCTTAGAAAAACTAAGCTTTAATTTAGAAAGAAATTCATTATTATAAGTATTATTATCATTATTATTATTATTATTATTACTATTATCATTATTATTATTATTATTATTATTATTATTACTATTATTATTATTATTTTTATTATTATTATTATTATTGTTATTATTATTATTATTATTAAAAACTTATATTAAACAGACAGAAAACGTCGTATTCTGACACAAAAAAACGAATTACGTTATAGACTTGACGAGAACGGCGTATCTCGGAATCTTATAGGACTCTTATAGGGTCAAAAAGTATCAGTTTGGATTAAAACAAATTATTTTTGTTGAGTCTCAGTCTGAATTGTTTATCAGTTCAAACAAAAACGGCTTATTTTAGACGATCTTTTGCTTTGAACAAGAAAACTTACATCGAACAGACTAAAAACGTATTAATCTGGCATAAAAGAGCAATTTATGTATCACTTTGGATAATGGCAGCTAATCCTATTCGTTTAATTGCTTAAAATAGACAAAATTGTTAATAAATCTAACAAAAACGCTGTATTCTAGCACAAAATACTAATTACATTATAGTTTCGACAAGAATAGCTTATTTGGAATGATTCTATGCTTCCAAACGAGTAAATTTTTATTAAACAGATGCCAAACATCATGTTTTGTCCTATAATGACATTTTATATTGCAGTTTGTATTAAAACAAAATATTTTCGTTGATTCTTTGTTAGAAGCAGCAAACCTAACATTAAAGAATCTGAAAACTTTGTATTCGGACACAAACCACCGAATTTTGTATTAGTTTAGACAAAAACGGTTGATTTTCGACAGTATTTTGCTTTGAACACGAAAACTTATATAACTGACTGACAGACTGACGTTGTTGTTGTGTCAAAATAATTTATTTCGAATGACTCAATGGAGCGAAACAAGTAAACTTTTATAGGACAGATGCAAAATACTATATTACCACATAAATCGTTATTTTAAAGCAAAGTATTAGCTTTTGCACTTGTTCAATTAAAGTTTGCTTACTTCGAAGTATGTAGTCGTCCGAAATAATTTTTTTTTGTCAAAACTATAACGTAATTTGTTCTTTTGAGCTTGAATATAGAGTTTTCATTACGTTTTATAGTAGTTTACTCTACTCTAAGCATAGAATCAAACAGAGTAATCCGCTTTTGTTAAAACTGATACATAATTTGCTCTTATTTTCGAGAATAAGACATTTTCAATATGTTTGATAAAATTTTTCTTGTTTATAGCAAGGAATCGTTTAAAATAAGCTGTATTTGCCTAAACTGATACGTAATTCGATATTTGTGCATGGATACGATGTTTTCAGTTTCTTTGACGTGAAATTTCTTGTTGCAAAAGGTAATAATTTGCTTTAAAACAACGCTTTATATGGTAATATGTGGTTTTGCATTTGCCCCATGAAAGTTCATTAGTTTCGAATCATAAAATCGTTTGAAATAAACAGTGCTAGTCAAAACTATAACGTAAGTTATTTCTTTGAGACGAAATTTAAAGTTTTCATTAAGTTTTATACAAGTATACTCTATTCTAAGTAAAGGAGTAATCAGGATAAATTGCTTTTATCTAGAGTAATATATAATTTGCAGTTTTCGGCCAGAATAAGACGTTTTTAATCTTTTTAATGTAAGTTTTTGTATTCAAAACAAAGGATCGTCTAAAGTAAGCAGTTTTTGTCCAGACTGAAACGTAATTCGAATTGCTGTGCCTGAATAAGGGGTTTTCAGTTACTTTGATGTAACGTTTCATGTTTGTAACAATGAATTAACGAAAATAATTGGTTTTTATTCAAACTGTGGCATGAATCGTTTTTAAAAGGCGAAATAAGATGTTTTTCCTCTGTACAGTGAAAGTTTACTCGTTTCAAAGCATAGAACCGTTTGAAATTAACAGCTCTCGTTAAGACTATAACGCAAATCTTTTGTTTTGTGCTAAAATAAGACGTTTTTAGTCAGTTTGATATAAGTTTTCTTGTTCAAAGCAAAATATTGTTGAAAATCAACCGTTTTTGTCTAAACTGATACAAAATTCGGTGGTTTGTGTCCGAATACAAAGTTTTCAAATTCTTTAATGTTAGGTTTGCTGCTTCTAACAAAGAATCAACGAAAATATTTTGTTTTAATGCAAACTGCAATATAAAATGTCTTTATAGGACAAAACATGATGTTTGGCAACTGTTTAAAAAAAAATTACTCGTTTGGAAGCATAGAATCATTCCAAATAAGCTATTCTCGTCGAAACTATAATGTAATTAGTATTTTGTGCTAGAATACAGCGTTTTTGTTAGATTTATTAACAATTTTGTCTATTTTAAGCAATGAAACGAATAGGATTAGCTGCCTTTATCCAAAGTGATACATAAATTGCTCTTTTATGCCAGATTAATACGTTTTTAGTCTGTTCGATGTAAGTTTTCTTGTTCAAAGCAAAAGATCGTCTAAAATAAGCGGTTTTTGTTTGAACTGATAAACAATTCAGACGGAGACTCAACAAAAATAATTTGTTTTAATCCAAACTGATACTTTTTGACCCTATAAGAGTCCTATAAGAGTCCGAGATAAGCCGTTCTCGTCAAGTCTATAACGTAATTCGTTTTTTTGTGTCAGAATACGACGTTTTCTGCCTGTTTAATATAAGTTTTTAATAATAATAATAATAATAACAATAATAATAATAATAATAATAATAATAATAATAATAATAATAATAATAATAATAATAATAATAATAGTAATAATAATAATATTAATAATAATAATAATAAAAATAATAATAGTAATAAAAGTAAGCTTAGTTTTCTAAGCAAAAATGGTGCTTATTTTGTGTTATCTGAGCGTTTTCTCATTTCTATGCAAGAGATCATCTGTGATCTGTGTTTTTAGGCTAGAAATTGTCTAAAATTAATAACTCATTTTAAAACTGGTATAAAAACATTTACTATACATAAGTTATAATCGGTTTTTAATAATAATAATAATAATAATAATTATAATAATAATAATAATAATAACAATAATAATAATAATAATAATAATAATAATAATAGTAATAGTAACATAAGTAATAATAAGAAATAATACTTTTAATAAGGAAAAATGGAGCTTATTTTGTGTGTTACATGAGCGTTTTCTCATTTCTATGCAAAAGATAATGTGTGATCTGTGTTTTTAGGCAATCTAAGCCATTTTATAGTTTTTAATATTTAACAAAAATTTGCTTTAAAATAAAATGTTTGAAAAACCGAAATTAAACTAAATTAATTGTGTCTAACACTTTAGTAGAGGAAAAAGGAGGAGACATAAAAGTCACTAAAGTCTTCAGAATCGTCTTTAGTCGTCATATTAATAACAATAACATTAATAATAACAATACTATTAGTACTAAATTTGCTTATATGCAAGCGCTTAATTAAGGTAACAGTTTTTTGGTTGTTTGCTTATATCTCGAAAACAGTTACTCCTATCAATTTTTACCTTTTCACCAAAATTAAAGCTGATAAAATTTCCTTCAAAATCGTTATTTGCATTTTTCATGTAGAACCATAAGCAAGATGTAAGTTTGAAAATAATTAATAATTAAAAAAAATGTGCTTTAACAGAAAATGTTTTGTGATCTAAAATACACTTAATTTATTGGGTCCAATACTTAATTAGAAGAAAAAGGAGGTGACAGTAAATGCTGCATTTTCGTCTTCGTCTTAAACATTAAATACTGAATTACATTTTTGTTTAGTAACTGTTACAGTTTTCACTTTGGTTTTTTGCTTATATCTCGAAAACAGTTACTCCTAACAATTTTTATCTTTCCTTCAAAATTAAAGCTGATAAAATTTTTTACAAAATAGTTTTTTGCATTTTTTTTGTAAGACCAACCATAAGCGAGTTATAGAGTTGGATATAAATAATCTTTAACAAAAATTTGATATAAAATAAAATGTTTGAAAAACCGAAATTAAACTAAATTAATATTAAAATAATTATTAATATTATTATTATTAAAAACCGACTATAACTTTTGTATAGTAAATGTTTTTATACCAGTTTTAAAATGAGATTTTAATTTTAGACAATTTCTTGCCTAAAAACAGATCACAGATGATCTCTTGCATAGAAATGAGAAAACGCTCAGATAACACAAAATAAGCTTCATTTTTCCTTAGAAAAACTAAGCTTCAATTTAGAAAGAAATTCATTATTATAAGTATTATTATTATTATTATTATTATTATTATTATTATTATTATTATTATTATTATTAAAAACCGATTATAACTTTTGTATAGTAAATGTTTTTATTGTATTTTAAATCACAAGGCATTTTCTGTTAAAGCACTTTTTTTTTAAATATTAATTATTATCAAACTTATATCTCGCTTATGGTTAGTCCTACATGAAAAATGCAAATAACTATTTTGTAGGAAATTTTATCAGCTTTATTTTTAGTAAAAAGATAAAAATTGATAGGAGTAACTGTTTTCGAGATATAAGCAAGAAACCAAAAAACTGTTACCTTAATTAAGCGCTTGCATATAAGCAAATTTAGTACTATTAGCATTATTATTATTAATGTTATTGTTATTAATATGACGACTAAAGACGACTCTGAAACCTTTAGTGACTTTTATGTTTTTTCCTTTTTCCTCTACTAAAGTGTTAGACACAATTAATTTAGTTTAATTTCAGTTTTTCAAACATTTAATTTTAAAGCAAATTTTTGTTAAAGGTTATTTATATCTAACCCTTTAACTCGCTTACGGTAGGTCCTACAAAAGAAATGCATGTAACTATTTTGTAGGAAATTTTATCAGCTTTAATTTTGAAAGAAAGATAAAAATTGATAAGAGTAAATGTTTTCGAGATATAAGCAAAAAACCAAAGTGAAAACTGTTACAGTTACTGAACAAAAGTATAATTCAGTTTTCAATGTTTGAGACGAAGACGAAAATGCATCATTTACAAACGACTCTAAAAACTTCAGTGACATTTCTGTCACCTCCTTTTTCTTCTAATAAAGTATTGGACCCAATAAATTAAGTGTATTTTAAATCACAAGACATTTTCTGTTAAAGCACATTTTTTTTTAAATATCAATTATTTTCAAACTTATATCTCGCTTATGGTTAGTCCTACATGAAAAATGCAAATAACTATTTTGTAGGAAATTTTATCAGCTTTAATTTTAGTGAAAAGATAAAAATTGATAGGAGTAACTGTTTTCGAGATATAAGCAAGAAACCAAAAATCTGTTACCTTAATTAAAGGCTTGCATATAAGCAAATTTAGTACTAAAAACAACTCTGAAGACTTTGGTGACTTTTATGTCTTCTTCTTTTTCCTCTACTAAAGTGTTAGACACAATTAATTTAGTTTAATTTCGGTTTT